>NW_009632127.1:11016-41782 GCF_000690535.1 Cariama cristata
AAGAGTTTTCTTTCTCTTTAAAGGTATGAATAATAATAAATTAGATAATTTGCTCCAAGAAAAGCCAATTCCACATGGGAAGCAGCTAAAGCTGCCCCATGGGAGCTCTTATTTTTTCCTTCAGAAAAAAAAAAAATTCATCATGCAAATTCTAAAATCCAGCAGCCATTGACGGGGAAGGAGAAACAACAAAATGCTGCATTTGCTTGTCATTGCAGCCCAATTATTCTTCCAGTAGCTGCACTCCTGTGTGCCGTTTCTTGGTTGCAAGTACTGCTTGTCCAAACTATGGATTTTTTTTCTCTCAGACCCATTCAACTTATAATTATTTTTTTATTTTAGATGAGCTTAATAAAGTGGTGCATGTTGGTGCTTATATAGGTATGAAATTTGTCTATAACTGTTAGAAGTCCTTTTCACTGACTTAATATGCCATGTATTATTACACCACATATTATTACACTGATGTAGCTAGAGTGAAGCTTGTTCTCAGACATTAAGATGACAGGAATTAACTTAGATTGTGCCTATCTGTATTTTATAGTTTCAGGTGGTGAAGTCAGCAGTGACCAAACACAAAGAGGTGTAACTTGAATTCTGTGGACTTAAATTAAAACTTCCCATATTGCCTTGAGTGAACATTATAGTTTTAATTAATTTTGGCATCTGGTGATTCGGTGGGAAAGCACAGCCAAATGTTTTAAAGAGGCATCAAAAATAATTTGTTTTGGCTAACAGTACATTTCCTGGATAATCTCGTCCAGGAGAGATTTTTAAGTGTGGTACCTGTTCTCAGACACCGAACAAAGACCCTCAGAGCACAGCCCAGCCTCCATTTCTCAAGCCTGTCATTCCCACTGCACGTGAGCGAGCCAGATGTTTTTGCAAGGACCATGGGACAAGGGGCCATGTTGTGGGTGATGGGAGATAGCAGGTGGTTAAATAAGTGGAGGCAACACATGCCATGCAAAAACACCCCAAGCAAGCTCACACTAAGGCAGTCACAAGAGCTTAGTAGTCTCTTCTCTGTTTCTACTGTGTGTGAAGTGTAAATAAAAGTAAATATATGTGTGTGTGCATATGCTGCTACAGCTACTTGATGCTACCTCTGCTACATTGGGATTCTGTTACATTGGGAAGTTATGATTTAATTTGTAGTTAAAATAATCTCGTTAGCACAAGCAAAGCCCCTAAAACCAACCAACCAACCAAAGTAGTTGTGCAGTGTTACTGAATTTCAAAGTGTTGAATTTCCACATCTGTAACTTCTGATTCTAGTGCTGTGTCCTGTATGGTAGAAAAGAAGGTAACAAAACTAATTTTAAAATTCTGGAATTAGTTTTGAGATAATACTAACAATTTAATAAGTGCCCAAAAGAGTATTATACCACAAGGCTTACTGAAAGTTAGTGGATCTTATGTTCAGCTTGCTCGTGCTCTGGACTTTAAGATTCAGGATTCTTGGTGCATTTCTCAAAGCCCTGGCTCCTGAAATAAAGCCGTTTTCTTTGTTCTTATTCTCCCCACCCCCCTGAAGTTATATTTCTGTTCCTTGTAAAGAAAAGGTTGAATACACAAAAGCGAGTAAACATGAAAGGGTCAGAAATGCAAATAGAAATAATTCTAGATCTTTTTAATGACTTGATGATAGTCTCACACTTTGTGCTTGGCCTGATGTATGTCTTTTTGAATGCTAGAAGCTGGTCATGGTCAGAGTCCTATTGAAAATTTCACCCCATGTTATACTTCAATCGAATAAGATGCAATTATGATGGCTTTCAGGCACTCTTGTAATCCATGATTGTAGGTACCATAGCACACAACTTGCTTTCTTTACATGAATATTTAAAATCCTATCTTACTGTCTTTAGCAACCTCACCCAGCTTTCTGCAGTTGCTGTGTGTTACTTAGACACGTCAGGGAAGCTCCTTCCAGCCCAACCCCGATGTGATCTGCAGGTGTCATTGAGCAAGGTCTGGTTTGGAGACCGAGCTGTGGAGCTCCCAGGCCGGCAAAAGCTGGAAGCCCCACGGGATGGCAGGGCAAGAGAAGGCTGCCGGTTCCTGGGAGGGAGCACATCCAGCAGCGATACATGGCCTCTCTTCTGCCAGAAGAAATACCAGCCTGGCATGACACTTCCCAGAATCAGGAACGTTATTGGAACAACCAATTTCAGGGCTGAAAGAGGGTCTAGGGGATCACTTAACATCGCGTATTTAGCTCATGGAAATGAATACAGGAAAGGTAAATGGGAAGATGACTGAAGAGAAAGGTTTTCTAATATTTACGGAGCTTTCTTTGGAGTCTGAAAGGCCAAAAATATGATCACAATATCTAGCTGGAGACTGAAGATAGGATTTAGAAATGGAATAATTTATCAAACTGGAGCTAAAGATAGAAGTAAATATCCTGTATAAAGGGCAGGAGAAAGACATGTTAGTAGAACTGACACTGAAAAAGAGAGCATAAGCTGCTGAGAACATCCAGAGGAATTTTCCTGAGAGGAGAGTGTCACAAGAACTGCCAGAATTGCCTAGTTTTTCAAATGTTTTTTATTAAAACGTAGAAATTTGGTATCTAACATGAAGAATAATTTATCACAATAGAAATAATTAAATCCTTAGCAAAATTAAGATGAATTCCACAATTATTCTTGACAAATGCTTTTAATTTGGCCCAAACAATAGCAAGGAGGCTTTGTGGGTATCATAATATGCAATCTAGACCTGAATGGTTTGTTTGAGTCATCACAGAGAGGGGACTATAAGAGGGAACAAGACAAAAATACAGAAAACAATGAGTAGGGCTGCACATAATTTTGCCTCTCATATTTTTATAATAAATCTCATTGCAGTTTGTGGTTTTCTTAAAGCTTCAGCTCCCAGATTTCTGTAGTAAGAATCTAAGATTTCATTACAGAAAAACAAGTTTCCAATTTTCACGATTGCAAGAAGACTTAAACGAATACAGAGCAAGAAAAGGAACCAATATACATCTTTTAAGAGACAAATTTGAACAGTTTTATCTCAAAAACTAAAATCTACCTTCTTACTCTAAAAACATCTAAAGGCATAAAGCTAAGACTTGATCTTGCTATTAGAGCTCAGGTCGGTATTTATAGTGCATTAGTTAGACAGACATTGCAAAGCCTTGTATCCCATCCTTTTCTTAGCAACGTAGAGCCTCGAAAACAACATGCCTCTGCCCTCAGTTTTACTTGCTTTTTCCTTCAGCAGATGCTGACGAGCCCAGCCTCTGATTTCAGTTCTGATCTGGAATAACTCCAGGGGTGTGCACGAAGCCATCCCTCTCCTTCCCTCCTAACAGGGTGGTGGCGGGGAGGAGAGTCAGGACTATTGTTCGTGTCCCTCCCGCAGCAGCAGCCAGCATTGTTCCTTTTTATTTACTTCCCTCTCTCTGTAAACCAGCAGGGCTCACAGCAGAGGGAAGCAGCTCTCCTCATTAGAATAATTAGGCTGATTTATGAGAGAACAACACAGCGAAGGCGAGCTCTCCTGCAGTGTTCACCACTCGAGGCTGGGCACCCACCCGGCTGCTGGCAGTGTGGTGCTGGGACTCCCCACTGGCTCACGCTCTCACCTCCAGCTACCCAGGCAGGCTGGAGGGCCCCCAACTCTTCAACCTTTGCATCTCAGTGAAAACGTACAGATATATGCAATAAACACTTTTTTCCTTTACATGGTGTTCTTCACAAGTTGTATGTTCCAAGTTAATACTGAAAGTCTAATTAAAATAATGAAGGAAAAGGAAAAATCCCCTGTTGGACCCTTCCTTAGCATTAGCTACGTGGAAATTTTGGCTTATAAACGCTTCCCAAGTGGGTTTGCTGTGTCACTGGAACAGGGCAAGCTCGTACGGCTTTGTTCCTCTCCTGCACTATGGGAGTTTTGCATTGCTTGTAGGAAAGGCTTATGTGTGAGGAGTTAGGAAATTTCCTTCTTCCAGGGAAAATTTTACAAGTATCATTTGTTCATCGCGTTTCCTTGGTATCTTCATGGCAAAATATAGTGTGTACCTGGGAAGTTTTACTGCACCCTGGAAGACCCATTTAAAATGCATGAAAACATATTTAAAAACACATTTAAGCTTTTAAAAATGTAGTATACAAGCAAACAAACAACAAAAAAAAGATCATTGGCAATTCTGCCTGTTGTGTTTCTGCCAGGCGCCAGAATCAAACACCAAACTTGCAAAAGTTGCCAGCTGCCTGCACTTCCCAGTGTGATGTTTGTGGTCACCGTTAAGAAAGAAACCAACTGTACCCATTGCTTGTCTTTGCTAACAGGATGGCATTTGTAGTGCCTGAAAGGCAATTAAATCACTTTTAAATTCCCCCCCTCCCCCCCAAGACTATAAGAATATTTTTTCATTTGGGAGCAGATTGATGGTGCCAGAGTTTCAAGAGCAGTTATTCATATTCAATAGCTCTCCACACTGAAAATTCCATTAAAAGCCTCAATGAACCCGAGGAGTTCACTGCACAACAAGCCAGAGAAGTGAAAGAATAAAAGAATGAAGTATATATTACAAACTGACATGAAAAATCTTATTACAATTGTAATTGCCTGTAACAAAATGCCCCATACCACCCAGAGGAAAAAGCAAATCAGCATCCAACATTTTCTGCCACCTTCACCCATCCCATTCCCTCATGCAAAGCCTCAGTGTATTTTTGGCTTAGCACATTGGCAATTCTGACTGGCACAAAGTTGATCCATGTGGAAATCTACCCTCCTTTTACAAAGTTGCATTCCAGAAACTGAACAAGAGCACTGTATTTTGTAAGTTGGGAGAGAGGCGGGGAGGGCAACCCCTAAGACCTGGCCACTGCGCTTTGCAGCCAGAAGAAAAACTTTAGTCCTTGTTGCTACCTGATTACTCTGTGTTCATCAGGAAACAGAAAGCATCTAAAGACCTATCCAAACCACAACTTTATTATTCAGAAGTCAGTGTTTCGATACGTAAATACAGAACCTGATTTTTTCTGCCTCCAGAACTCACTGGTGTACATGGGGCATTCCCACAGGAGGAGCTCAGTATTGGTGTTGATGTGTGCAAGGGTGATTTCAGGGGAATAGACACAGCTATAAAATGGAGAAATGGTTATAACACTATGCAGTGTGCCTCTCCTAAATAACCATACTGTACTTGCTTTCCCTCTGTATTCTCAAAATTGCTGCCTTGGGGAGGTAAAGAATTACCATTGCCATAAACTGTAATCAAGATCAGATGTGCAAAGGGAAAGGCCTTGCTCAAATATCAAAGGGATCTTAAACTGCCAAAACAGAGCAAGGGAGAGAAATCCTGAGGGAATCAGAGATGTAATTTATGACTGACCTTCATTTTAACTGGGAAACGCGTGCTCTTGAGTAGCAATGCTCCTGTGAATGCATGTTTTGTTTTGTTTCAGCTCATTGGGAATCTTTGCTGCAGCGGTATTGATCTAAGCTCCCAAACAATGAGCCAGGGATGAGGAATCACATATGCATTCCAGAAACATTTTTCTGTGCTGAACTCCTCTCAGCAGTGACAGTGCCCGGCTTTGTCATCCCCTCTGCCACTGCGCTGCCTTCCAGGGCTCGCTTCTTTGTGTTTGCGTCATCACTTGCCTAAATGCCTCCACGTTTTCTGCATTCTTATAACCCAGTTGTCTGGATTTGGGGGAAAAAGGAGATAACAATTCTTCAAGGGGATTTTTGCTGCCACGGGAGCAGTTGATGTCTGGATGAGCTCTCAGTCCTTCAAAGGCCAAGCATTACAAGAAAAAACAGACATATTAAATCTTTGCAGTCAAATATAAAACCACAGCAGCACGGTGCTTCAGCCTCCTATGTGCTGCCTCCCTTTTTACATTTCACAGGGTAACATTTGACTGGGGACCCTCTATGCTTCAAAAAAGTTGAGATTAAAATCTAATTCCAAACTTATCTTTGTAATGGACCCAAACTGCACACTGAACTTTAGGGAAATTCAGATCCACATATCCATCTGTATTTCATGGCTTAATTCCAGTCATAGTTTAAAACAAAGATGCTTAACTGCTGTCAGCTGAAGTAAAGTACTGTGTTCCCCTGGCTTCCCGTCAGATATGCTATATTAAAGCAACTATTCATTTTCATCATCTCAGAATTATGTTCTGAATTCTTTTTAAAGTCCAATTAAACACTTGGATGAAAAAGCTTATTTTCTAAATTCTACCTTACATTTAACATGAACTGCAAGGAATGGCAGTGCATAGCAGGTACAATGAAAAGAACAGATTGTCAGGAAGGCCTGTAGAGTTGTCCATTCTGAAGAAACCTCTCACCAAGACGGTAGCTATTTGTAAAATACATTTCTCGTCTGATAATCAGAAAGATAATCTGTCATAAAAGGCACAACTGCTTCACAGTTTCCCCTCTCAGGTTACTCTGTGAACAGCTGTCCATATGTGTATGAAACTAACTTAAAAAAACCCAGACAGGTTTGACATCTGATGCAAAACAAACTGATCTTTTAAATGGAACTTTTTCAGGTAGAAAACCCTTTGGAGTTAATTCGGTGGGAGTACTCAGGTTATTTTTCATCATTGCAACACGTTGTTTTGCAACACAAAATATGTCCGTTTACAGTAAATACAGAGATGTCTGCAACAAATTAACTTCAGAGTTTTGGAAACACAGATGGTATTTCTTGCACTTTCCCAAAGGGCTACGTTTGCTCTAGAGAAAGCAGAGATTTTAGCTATTCTGTTATTTTTAGAATTCTGTTCATTCCCATCATTTCTACTTCACTAAGAAAAGATAAAATCTGATTTACAGTTTATCTGCTATCAAGCAAGGAGATTAAACAATTTATTTTGTCACTTGTGATATGTTTCTGCTGCTTCCAGCATTTGACTTTAAAAACCAGTACATTTGTAAAGGAAGTCATGAAGATTATGTACTCGGAAAGGGAAGTCTCAGCATTCAATACATTTTGGGTAGGAAAAAATAGGCGTTGGTGGTGTGACATAACAACTAAGAGAATAACTACAAGTTGTCCCTCGAGTGCCATCCTTCTCGAGTCCCTTCTTGGGGGAGGCCCGGGCTGGCAGCGTGCCCTCGCCGCCGGGAGCTGGCATGATGCTCCCACTGCCTCCAGCACCGCTTCCACGGCCGGGGCAAGGCACTGCCGCCTGTCTCCATCCCGAACTCGCTTGCAAGCAATCAGGCCATCAGCAACAGGATTTTTACAAGCTGCAGGTCATTTCCAGCACCTCTTTCTTTTTTTTTTTTCTTTTTTTTTGTGTTGAGGTTTACCATTTCAAACAACTGAGATGGAGCTTACCCTCCAAAAGTGCAAAAGAGAGAATGGAAAATAGAATGGGAGTAATCTTTTTTAAAATATGTAACATAAATATGAAAAAGCATATGTAACATTTCATAGCAACCTTTGTTTAAGCTTGTGCTCATGAGTGTCTTAAACATTTTTGGAATTTTCACTCCTCATGATGTTGCAAGACATTCACTCCAGTGAGGGCAGAATTGCTGTGTTCCTTAAAGAGAAAGGGTAATTGAAGCTTACAGCTTGCAGTAGGGCCTGCATTCGTCCCGCCTAATTACAGGCATCTAAGTGAGAGGGCTAACTTAGAAGCCAGCATGTCTTTGCTTCCCTCTAGAGTCGATGGATAGATCTGGCACCTCCAAAGACTGATTCAGCACATGCAGCTATCAAAAAAATCCATGCAGTTATCTTCACACCCAGGGAAAAAAAAAAGATTCAGACTTTGGGGGCAATACAATGCAATATGTTTTTTTGTATATCCATAATTGTGATGCTTGACTCATTTAAACTGAACACTGTAGAGTAAAAATCAGTACTCTTTCATTTATCATGTTAAAATGCACACAAGATGGCTTAAAGATGTAACTTGCCAGTGACCACCTGTTAAGAAGTGAAATATTCTTGTGGCAGAACTGTGATTTACTGGTAAAACCTGCAAATGAACTCAGGGAGGAATTCAGGAACTCAAAAACCTCTCAAGCTACAAATTCTTGCTGAAAGTAGACCAAGTTCTGCTCTCCTGAATTACACATTTCATTTAACAATGTTTATAATAAGCAAATGATGACTTTGAGGCAAATACAAGGGGAGAGCAGCGACCTGTGCAAACTGCTCCCGCCTGGCAGAGCAGCAGCGCTTCCCTCTGCCGCCCTGCAGATTCCTTTGCTGTCTGGGATTCCTCTGGCCTTCCTGCTTTGACACTTACCTTGCTGTTTCTGGGATCAGAGTAAACACATTTTAAATGTTCATCTTTTACAACTCAGTTCCTGTAGTACAGCATATGCCTTTAGGATCACTCATGGCCATAATCCTAAAGGTGTTCAGCAGCTCAGTGAAATTCATCCCTACTTCATGGGAACTTTTAAAAGTCCTGATGGATGCCTACCTGCATGTGCAGGCACCCGAACTCCTTTCACAATCTGGTCTTTGCTTTGGCTACCTGCTGCTTCATTACTCCAGCTGATTGATTGATGACAGTGCAGAAGCAAGGTTCAAGTCGAGTTCTAAATCTGCAGACAGCCTGCAATATCTTCTGTGTCTTGATCAAACGATAGTCTTTTTCCACAGGTCCAGCATTTTTTTTGCATTTGAGATTTTTCTACCTGTTGTATTTTGTCTTTTCTTGTTCTGTCCATAGATAAATTTGTTATTTCTCCCACTGAACAAATAAAAATAACAACTTGGCTAACTTAGTGTCATCCTCAGCGACACATTCTCTAGCTCCCTCAAGGAGCTGCCTGGCACCCCTTGAATCCTTATCAACACCAAGTCAGGGGATGCAATGCAGTAATCTGGGTGGACAAGAGGGAGAACAAGCTGTCAGCAGAGCTGGTCCAGCAAACCAGCAGCATCTCCCACTTCCTTCCCTGATGTGGGAAGCCACGCAGCAGCGGCTGTCAGAATGGCTGCAAGAACACAACCTACAGCTTCCAGTCAGCAAGAACAGGCAGATCATCGGGAGGTAAACACAATACTGGTCAGGTTCAGAAATATTTTATTAGTAGAGCCTACACTGCAGGTTTTGCTACAAGCATCATTGCGGGATCGCACCAGAGGAGAGGAAGTCATGGGCAAATGGACACTGCACAGATCCAGTCAGTCTGGACTCGCATGCAAGTCCAACATGCTCAGAATATGCCAGACCTGCTGCCTCTGTCCTCGGCACAGCCTCTGGCTACCGGGACGGTGAGTTCAGCCACTTCCACGTGGTTGCTCTCAAGGCCTACTGAGGGTTTGTAAATGAGCCTTCTTGCAGGTTCAGGCTTTCTTCCTACAGGCAGAACAGCCCTAGGGGGAAGGGGGGCTTCCAAGACGTTCTGGTGCCAGCCTCGATTCCTTAGAGCCACAGCTTGTCTGGAATGATCACTGCTCGTGCAAAACCCAACACTGCTGTCCTTGGCGGAGATGTAAATTGGAAGATACCATTCACTTGCCAGAGAGCTGTTCCTTCATATTTCATGTTTTCCACAGTAGCACATACAGACACAAATTTTCTTCCCAAGGTAACTGGCAAGCAGAGCTATGCCCTCGTCCTATTATCACAGACCTATCCAGTTGTATCCCATGCACATGAAACTCCCCCTTTACAGACTTTTGCAGCTAAGCCACAAACTTCCACCTCTGCTGTATCTCTCTTGCAAAACTGGATGGATCTTCTGATGTGTTGATCAGCAACGTGTGGTGTATCAGGTAATAGAGCAAACTGCTGAGCAGGAAGGGGCTGTGCCTGCTGGGAGGCCCACGTCCAATGCCCAGGTAGTTCACGTAGCTCTCTGCTGTAGCACATAGCTTCCCTGCCACGGAACCAAATGCATCCCATGTGCAAGACAAGAGGAAACGGTCTCAAGTTGCACCAGTGGAGGTTCAGGTTGGATATTAGGAAGAACTTCGTCACTGTAAGAGTCATTAGGCATTGGAACGGGCTCCCCAGGGAGGTGGTGGAGTAACCATGCCTGGAGGCGTTCAAAAAATGTTTAGATGTGGCGCTTCAAGAGCTGGTTTAGTGGGTTTAGTGAGCATGGTGGCATCGGGTATACGGTTGGACTTGATGATCTTTGAAGTCTCTTCCAACCATAGTGATTCTATGACCTCATCTCTTGTGGCACCAGATCTCATTGTGTCCCACCACAGAATAAATCTGAAGCACTGTTGGTATAGATGTGAACCCTGAGATGGGCAGTTTCTTGTCTGATACTTACCTTCTGGTTAAGGTAAGCGTGTTGTATACCACCAGAAGCAGTCATGAGAAAAGGAAAGGAGCACTTGGGCAAAATGGCAACGGGCATTCAAAGAGGAAGGGGTCAGTATTTGCTCATAACATTTGCAGAGCTTATTTTCTCTTCGTTCCCTAAGTCAGGAAAAACTATTACAGTAGCTAGGAAAAGGAAATATTTCTTTCTGTTTCTAAGCATGTGAGGCAGACTCCCCGCTGGCCAAAGCTGCCCAGCACATTTTGTTCAGCAGTGTGTAAAGACAGCAACTGTACATTGCACCAGAAGCAAAACATGTTGCAGTACAGAAACCTGCGTAACGGCCATGTGTTAGCTAAATCCCATTTAGCTTCTGCTTTGTGTAAGCTCTTGTTTGCTTTAAAAAAAGGTACATTCCACTGCTATTTCATTTCCTTTTTTACAAATGAGAAATTTGGTGTTTTGAGGATGTGGACCACTTCTGATAAAGAATGTTTTGACGATGAGCAATCATTAGGGAAATGACAAAGATGGATAGAAAGAGGGGGATGTGCCTTCCAACAGCAGGTATGGTGTCATGCCCTGCCCTTCGCCAGGGAAGCGGTGGGGCGAGGAGCTGAACACTCACCAGAAGACCTGCCAGGACTGCCTGCCTCTCCTGGCTGATTATGAAGGCTCTTGCAGCTCAGTGTGTAGCTGTGCTGGAACAACTTTTGATGGAGCTCTAGCCTGTTCAAGACAAACGAGCTCATGACAAACGTCAGCTCGTGACAAGTGCTAGTCTTTAATTTACTTCTTAACTTTGAAGGTAGTGGAAAAGATCTTCAAGGAATATTGGCAATTACCAAATTTCTGTTAAAAGTGTGTTACTTCTACAGCAGCATCTTTGAAGAAGCAACAATTGAAAGGAAGAGTGTTTTATTTCTCTTTTCATGGTCAGTTCTGTGCAATGTTCTTCCCATTTGCATAGTTTCCACCTTAGCTTTTTCTTTTTTGTTCTTGTGGGAAGAATCTGTGATGGTAAGTATAGAACATATCTAGAGGAACCTGAGGACACAGGGAATGCCAAATCAGTTTCATATTTCACATTGAAGTCCTCCTTTAGCTCTTGCTTGCCAGTGTTTTACAGCTATAAACCTGCCAGTCTCCACACCATAATAACCTCATCATATACCCTTATGAATACTTTTGCCTACTGACTGTAAGATAAAACCTTCCTTGCATGAAACTTGGTATACTTTGCCACAAATGTAGAAAGGATGAGAAACTTCACAAATTCTCATTTGAAAATTGCTTTTCCTGCTTATCTGTAAAGATCAAGGACATAAAGGCATATGAGCCCAACCTCCAGCACTCAGAAGACCCAGGGAAGCTTTTGATGCCAGGAATCCCATGCAGAGGTGGAGCTACTACCTTCACAATTACTTTGCATTCCCATAAGGTACTTTCAGGTTTGTCCTTTCAGGGACAAAAAGCCTCTCTGGGTCCTTCTTCCTAGAGACTGTTCCAGGGGGAATGAAAGTTTGCATCTGTTTCAGAGAAGTCTCTCAGTCTGGTGGTGGGAAATGTGGAAAGAGCTGCTACCTGCACCACTATCATCAGGTGGTCACACCAGACCGGGCACCCAGCCTTGAGCTTTGGCATGCAGTAGAGGACAACAGAGGAAAGTTGCAGAGAAAGGCCTTGTTACGGTTGAGGCCAGAACTACTCAGTTTTGTTTGTGGTGGTAGAGAGGATTCTCAGGCTCACTATCCGGAAGGCAGCACAACCTTAGTGGGAGAGGTCCAAGAAAAAGCTCTACGTGCCTGAAGCAAACCCTGGGAGAATTTGTGATGCCTCAGCCCAAGAGAACAATCACAAAAAGCCCTGTTTATGTGCCTCATTTTACGGGTGCCTGAGCATCATTTGTATCCAAACTTCTATTATCACACTTGTCCAGAGATGCAGCCACCTTGCTGAACTGAGCAGCTCCACGTCATCTTGCCATCTAAGACAGCAGCAACGATGGCCACTTTCATTTCAAAACGCACCTCTAACAGCCTAGAGGTTAGGGCTCTTCCTCTGGAAATAAGAGACCACTTTAATTCCCTTCTCAGCTGAAAAAAATTAAATCAATGATTCCAATGAATGCAAGTTAGTAGGCTACAAAACTATGTGGCAAGGGAACAAAGTCTAGCTCTCTCTTTGAAACTAGGTCAGCGCAAGTCCAAGAGTGACATGGCTAGGAGAGGAAACATAATGGAGCCAGAGTCTGTAGTCCACAGGTTAGGTGCTTAGCTGGGAGTGTAATCTCAAAGCAAAAGAGGTATGGCAACTAGTCCCATAAAAATGTATAAGGTCTTTGGTGACCAGAGTTGACAAATCTCTGATCTAAGAGCTAATTTTTCACTGACCATGTCCACCTCCTGCTCCTTGTGGGCTCTGCAGCTGCAGTGCTGCGGCATGTCAAGTCCTTGCAGCCCATCGAAACTCAGTTTCAAGAACTGTTAGTCAAAATTTTGAGGTTACTAAAAGCCAAGGCCGGGGCCAGATGTAAAATGAGGAAACAGTTTCTAGGTCACATTAGCCTTCTGTAACTCTCAAATCTTAAAAATAAAATGTCTGAGAACTTATCCCCAAAAAGACTGCAATTAAGGGTGAAACATCAAAATGGCTCGTTATGGGGAAAATACTTATAACCCCCTTCATGGATCAGTTACAAAAATCTCCAGAATTTTTGTATATTTCTTGTAAAAAACATACTTACTTTCTCAATGAGAAACTCTCTCCCAACCTGTACCTTCAGAGCAACAGCATTCTTAAGCCACTCCATTAGTTCTCAATTATGTGCTGCTGATGAGTATGGAAAAGAGAAAAGGAGGGCATGACGGGCTTTCATCTTTTTTAGTCCCTGCCTGACTTCATAAAACTATGAGCCCTGTCAGATCTTATCCTTCCTGGGAGCCTCAGCACACTTCTCAAAGACTTTACAATCAATCTTCTCTTTGAATTTCTGTGATGGTCTATGCTTTATTTTCTTTTAAAAATGGCAAGTGGGAAATGAGTTCTCCTCCTGTTCCGATTTCCTCCTGCCTGTTGTTTCTGAGGGAGGAGGCCCCTTTTCAGAGAGGTGCAAAGAGCCAGCTCCAAAATTCCCACTGCCTCTAACGGAGTGGAAGGGCCGAGATCCAGGCAACTCTTTGAACAGGCAGGGTGCTCTCTCTGAGGCTATATAATGCAACATTCACTACTCATACTGCTCAGAACAGCAGGTATGCTTTTCAAACACAGGCTTCTGAAGTATGAGGTTTACAGATAATATAGTAATAACACTGCCTGCCTGTTACTTGCTCTGAAATTCTCAATTACAGTTAGCATGTGTCTTGAAGAATTCTTTCTAGCTGAGACTGGGGTGTCAGATAAGGGACATGTTGCTCCTGCACTGTGAGTCAGAGGCTCATTTATTCTTTATCTGTGGCAGTGGGAGCCCAGACAATGAAAGCTGTACCTGTGACAGCTCCCTCATTGAAGTGTCAGGGTTATTGTACTGTCACAGGAAAGAAACTCTCCAGGTTTCTTTTTCTTCTTTTTTTTTTTTTTTTTTTTTAAAAGAACAGACATGTTTGAATCAAGACATCCCTGCTCCTCATAGCTGCCAGTTCCTGAGCATAAGATTCAATGTTTTTCTTGTACTTGCTATAAAATGCCTAATCAAAGCCTTCCCCGCTCTGTTATAGCTGTTTCATTATTTATTATGGTAAAAGTATGAATTACTGAACTTCAGCCTTGGCAGATAAGTGAAACGGGAATGAACTTTCAGCTCTTTGGTTTCAGAAGGTGAGTAAATCTCTGGTGGAGTTCGCACACATGGTTGGAATAGTTCCCCTCGTTTACACTGGCACAGCTCCACCGACTGCCGCTGCACTGCCCCAATCCACACTTCCAGCAGCAGGGAGTTGGAATCTTGGGGGCCTGAGACAGCTGTGACTTTTTCATATTGCTTGTCCAGTTTATCTTTTAAAACAGAAAATTTAAAATCATATGTGAAGAAAAAAAAGGATATTTCTCCTCTGGGTTATTAAGGGGGACTTGACCAGAGAAAGAGAGAGGAAGGAGCTGTAAGTGATGCACCGAGGCTGACCCTGGAAGAAGGAGAGGTTAAGTAACAGTATAAATATCCATTGGCTCTTGAACCAAGTCACACACAGCATCTCTCATATATAATTCTTTTACATAATGCCCTGGTAATAAGGAGCTCCCTTTTAACCTGGTTTCCATAGGAAATGTAGCGAGTATGTTCACACCATCTGCGTGTCACATCTCCTCCCCAGCCATCCTCCTGCCACCCGCCATTTGTCCACTTACTGACACAGGACAGAGCCAGTCCAAAAGTGAAACCTGGTACTTGTATACGGGAGAGATGATTGCCCGGCATCTCCAGCGGGCAAAGACAACTGCACCCGTGGGAGAGGGGGCTGCGGCCACTGCGGCTGGACCAAGGTAGGAGCGGCAGGCACCCCTGCTCTGCCTGGAGGGATGTCCAGGCACCTGGGGATGCCGCAGGAAGGAGTGATGGCACTGGGATGCAGGAAGGAACTGGGAGGGTAAGCAGGACGTGGCAGAGAAATCCATAGGAAACCAGCCTCCGTGAGCTTCACTGCACACAGCAGCTGAGCCTGAGACAAGGCAGGCGCTAAACTAAAGAAAGTCCTTTAAAGAAGCAGATGTGTTCTTTCCAAAGTATCTGCTGGTAAAATAAATTAAGCAAGTTAAATTAAGCTTTCATGTCAGCATCCAGCAGTACAGCTCAGCCTGATTTACCAGTCTGCTTAACAGCAGTAGGCAATGCAAAACTAGCATTTTATAATTTAGGATGGTTGATTTTAGTGGTTTGACATACTATACACTGATCTCTGCTTTTAAAAACGAGGGAACACGAAGGTGTCTGCTCGCCTTTGGAAAAGGAAATAAATATTAACTTATCTGCACAATGTGTAAGCGGATCTAGCTCTCTTGCAGGAAGCTCATTAATCTCACATGGAAAATAAATAAACCAGGAGAGAAAAGGATGGGTGGGATTTTAACTTCCTCTGTTTCCGCAAATCGTTATTTTATATGAACAAGCGCATGCCAAAGGTTTTTATGAGGAAAATTACTGCAAAGGACAAAAAAGTTTGTTGACTCTTTCAAAAGCTTTTCAGTGGAGGGATAATTTAGGGTGGTGTTGGGAAAACTCACCTGTTAAATGCTGCCTGATAATTCCCACTATTAGACCACGTTTTCCATTGCTGATGCCATTGTCAGACTTGAGCCACCAGGACTCACATTTTCCAAGGCAGGTATCTGCCTAAGGCTGGATATGTGACATGTGTGTGTGCATGTATCAAGAATTGCCTCAGACTGAGTGTGTATAAAAATTTCAGCCAGAATGGTTTTACTCTTCAACAAGTATAAGAAAAAATGTGCTGTTTCCCTCACATTAAAAAGAATGCTAACCTCTTCTTCAGGCAGTCCCAAAGGCCCTATACTTTGCAGGAAAGGCATGAAATTTGGCAGTAGGAGTGCTTTAGGCACTCTGGAAATCAACCTCAGCCTGGTTGAACTACGGGCCTAAGCAAGATCAGTTTGGTCTTGATAGAGCTTCACAACTTGGTGTTCAAAGATTCTGCCTTCAGTGCTTCTGTGCTAGTCTGGGGCTGATCAAAGTGTTTTTCTTTGGCTAGTTTCTCCTCTGCTCCTTTGGACCCTGCTGCTGGTCTGGGGCAACACAGAAGAAATGGTCACCCAAGGAAAGGTCAGGCTGGAGAGGCAGAGGTGAGAGAAGAGAAGAAACAAGAGTGTTGTCTGGACAGAGACCATGGGATAAGGGAGGAAGGTTGAGATGAGAAGCCAAAGATGGTGACACAGCAGAGCTGGTGCAAGACAGGGATGGAGCAAAAGAGACCCAGGCTGAGAGAAAGGGATCAGAGGATCTGTGGCCGCTATACCCACAGTCAATGACCAACACATGAGCCACAAGATAAGATAGCAGCAGTTTTGTTTGCTGATGGGGAAAATGCAGGTGGTCACTGACAGAGCATTCAGAATTACACAGTTTTGAGAGTGGCAGAAAGTACAATTCAAGCTCATTTTCAGCCATGGAAAGGTTGGACTTTCAAGGTATAGCCATATTAAAAAAAAAGAGAAGAATTGGGAAATTGGTGATTGACCCTTATCTTCCATAAAAATATGACTCTGTACCTGAAAACAGTCACTACTGTTGTTATAAAATAGAATCATAGAATCGTTTGGGCTGGAAGGGACCTTCAGAGGTCATCTAGTCGACCCCCTCTGCAATGTTCTTGCTCTTTCTTCACAGGTGAGGATATTGTTGCTCAATGCCTTGAAAATTCAAATACTCACCAAGATGCCTTTATATGGCTTTAAATGTTGGCTTTTCCCAAAGACAGACATCTGTGACCAGGGTAGCCAGCACTTCCACAATCAACCATGTATTAGTCAATACCTTTCCAGCATTCTAGACCTACTCTCACATTATTCACAAAACTAGAAACTGAGGAGAAACATGGTGTGCACTGAGTGACTACCAGTTCTTCCTCTGAGCCCTGCAGTTTACTCTCTGATCGCTAAAGCAGCTTAAAACTGAGTAATTCGTACGGTGTACAACAAGCCTACCCTGCCAGGATGTGGCTCTTTCTTCAGATTAATCTCTAACCTTTCGCAGTCTGGAGTTGTTAACAGTAGCAATTTCTAACAGCAAAACATCACTATAAATATTTTTCTTTCAGGTTTTATGACATGCAGACCATTATGTCCTAAGGATGCCAAAAGCCACTCATCACAATCCAGAGTTATATTTCTATACAGATGTAAAGCTTAGAAAAGCAAGCAGTTTTAGAGTATTTATGAGAAACAGAGAACTTTTAATTTAAGCTAATTTAATTCATTAATGAGAATGCCAATTTAGTCCTAGAATGGGTGCACCACTAATTCAGACAAATGTCTTCCTGATAAGAATATGGGCTAGAAAAGCAAATGAGAGCAAGTGTGAAAGACACATGGCCAGCCTTAGGTGAATGCAGAAACCTGCAATCAAATTACAATAGCAAATAGCATATGACGACAGGACAGCTTTTTTACAGTATATATTTAGAAGAGCAAGCAGGGGGTAGTTGAATTACTGGTTTGGATGGCAAATACACAAACTTCAAATCTGATTCCATAAACTTCTGGCGGGTAGCTTGGGAGGCAGGAATGAAATTTCAGGGGTGCACTTTGGGGAACATCAGGGCAGCATGGGACAGAAAGGACAGGAGGGCACACACGTCATACTGAGTGGTCCATCTCTGCTTTCATATTGGACAAGGAAATGGCCATAATACAACACACTCTACATCAAGGATCTGCACTGTGATTCCCCCATTTTCCATCCATGCAAAATTCTGACAGAAGCTTTTATGATGACTTGGGTGCTGACAGACATTGCTCCCCTGCACAGATCTCCTGACATCTAATAATAGCTGAGCTCTTGTAGCTTTTTGGTGTAGGCTCGCCAATTTTGATTTCTTTCCTCTATCAGCTGCCTATTCTCACAAAATTAAATTTACCTCTGAGTAAATTCAAACTTATCTTTGAGACCTGTGTCAACTCTGATTAAAAATTGCTAACAATCCAAAAATTATTGGAAAGACACAGACATCTAAGCTGTGATTCTTCAGAAACTAAACAAAAAGGGAAGAAACTACAAAGAAAGGGAAAAGAAAAGAAACTAGACACTAGAAAATCTTATAATATTTTGCATGTACTGAGAAACTGAATTGGGTTAACCCAAGCATGTCAAAGGCTAAAAGTCGTTAGGATACCTTCAGAAGTCTCTGCAAAATCCTCCTCCTCCACTCAGCTATTTCAAAAGCTTCAACACAGTGGAAGTTCTGCAGCTGTGGAGTGCAGCCATTGCACATAGTCCTGTGCTCTGCAACAATTTTCTGCATGCTGATGGGAATGGAACTGCAAGAGGTAATTTTGAAGCTAAAGTAATGCAGCCAGTGAATCCTGGCTGCAATGGATCATCTGTCTGAACACTCTATGTCTCAGCAATTTATAGCTGTTTCTGACACCGGTGGATCATTACTAGCTGCTTCTTTGATGAAAGCTACCTACCCAAAACACCACATCAACAGTCAGTCTAAAGTCATATGCTTGGATTTTGCAAAACTGTTTGCAAAAAGGAGTCTCCTTCCTAATGCCTGAATATACAACATGAGCATGTAATATTATCTGGATGTAGTTTAAATTAAGTGATATGGTTTTGTCGTACCAACTATTTTGGTGTAGGGGAAGGGATAAAAAAAAGTTACTTACCTAGCCAGCTGGGTATGACTACATTGGAATGAAGTTTTCTGTCTTTAATTTAGAAGTTAAAAAATGAACTGAAATGAACTATAAGTTTTTGATCTCTATCTTGAGGATCTCTGTGAACAATACATGATAGATGTACAGTGCTGAGACCCACAACAGAGGAATTGAAACTTTTACTCAGGGGTGCATAACTCTTTGATTCAGGCATAAATGTTTCCTTATTTATTAAAAGTTGGCCGGGGGAAATCAAGAATTCTGGGGAAGAAATTATACATACTTCTTATCATGTTGAAATATGTCTGAAGAAGAAACTACTATTCCCAAAACAAAAACGGGTAATTAAATATTATGCTTTGTGACTCCAGAATTTGAAAAAAAAAATTATATGGCATCTAATTAATGTCTATATGATTACTTTCATGTCTTTTCTGAGGGGGAAGATATTTATAGCCACATACAAAAACAAGAAAAGGGCCTAAGGGAACACAAACAAAACCCCACCACCCAGCACCTTAGCTGCAGCATCTGCAAGTCAGCAATCATGGAATACTTGATGAAGTGCTTAAGGCTAGGAAGGCTGATAATGAGATTTCTTTTAAGTTCACAGTGCTGCACATTAAAGAGACACTGCCAACCTGATCCTGAAAGGAAAAACATTATATAGCACACACAAGTTGTTTTTGTTTTCATAGAAGAGTCTTTTTCATCAGCCTTTGCTGGTATCTAGAAAGACAAACAGGTTTAGTAAGCAGCATACTTGGTCCACAAGTTTTCCCTCAATATTTTTGCATCTTATTTACCTACTTTGTAACACTCCAGTTCCAATGCTGTGTCTGGCAAGTGCCCCAGAGAGGAGAGTGGTTCTGAGCTCCCACCTGATCAGTACAAAAAGCAGGAGCTCCCCAAGATAGTACCTTAAGCAGAAAATACTAAAGGCCATCTGCAGACAGTGACACTGACTGCATGCGAAGTGCTGTCACATGTACAGCATAAACAACCTGGAACCCGACAGTTCCACTTCTCTCTGGTCTGCTCAGTGATAGAAACCACCACATTATTTGCTGCAAGATCAGATCTGGCATTTCCAGAATTACATGTGAATTACCAAGTTGAAGAAAAGTCTAGTCAACTTACTTTAAGTCTGTATTTCAATCCTTTTTTATAAAACCAAGTAATATTCTACTGGTGCAGAAGCCTTATATAGAGGGACTATACCTTTCTTGTAAAACAGCATATGTGTATAGCCTTACATTTATGCCAACACAGCTGCTTCCAGGAGTTTCTTTGCAAAAATGTCCTTTAACCCTTTCTGTTGGTCTTTCCTGTCCTAAATGGAAGAGAAGTGGAAATGCTGGCATGTTCCAGCTGCCTGCATGGACTAGTCCAAATCAACTTTCCTGTTTTTCCATCTCCTGTAATTTTTTCTCAACGCTGCCTGGGATGAGAAAGAACATGAGCTGACAAACAGGTATAGCACATAAACTTATCTATATTCAGAAAAGAATACATTCAAATTATACTAATGTTGCACAGTCAATCATTAAAACTTGGCAAAGCTAATTTTGTAATTTTAGCTTTTGGCATAATTTTTACTTACAACATTGCATATTTGTTTTTCAGTTCTGCTGTGGGTATGAATCAGTTTCTGAACCAAAGCATCTGCTGTCTGCCAGACCTTTGTTCCCATTGTTGCTGAAACTGGAAAATGAACAGTGAATGACACAGGCGACTGCATGAAGAAACAGAATTGCTTTACAATTAAGATAGCAGAACACTGTCCCTGGAGGACTGGAGTCTGCTCTGCTTCTGCTACAGAGTTCCCACAGAGGAGTTCTTATTGTGTAGTCTTTAATTTCATATCCTTCATTTTGGGTGCTGACTTGATAACCTAGGATTTGATTTGCAGACACACTCAGCTGTAGCCAGGGATGCAGAAACTGTGCTTTGAACATACAAAAAGTGATATATAGCACTAGGTGCTACCAGGAAAAAAGAGATCTTAAGAATCACAAGCTGAAATTAGGCAATAATCTTAATCTAGTTTAATATGCAGGGTTGATGATGTAATGCTGTAATCACTACAGAAACCAGAAAAGAAACATTAGCACTGTCTGTCCATCTCCACACTCATCTGACGCTGCAGGGCTGGATGCCCAGGATACGGCAAAAAGCTACTGAAGACAAAGGTGCCACTTCAACAGCACTGCCCAGCGCTCTCCCAAGCTGCAGCCACCCGCGCCTGGAGCCAGCTCTCCTGGCAGGCCAGGCACCAACCCTGGCATGCCCTGGTAAGGTCTCGTGAGTGTCATTTTGTCAGATTTCCTGACGGAACAAAAACACCAACACCATCACAATCACTAAGTATGTTAAAAAGGACTGACAAGAGAATGAGAAAGGTGTAGTTGACTTCAGCTCAAAGTAAACCCGGGTACCATCTGATGTTATAGTCCACTGATGAAGCCTTCAGTCATCCTTCCTCAAGGAGTACCAATGGCAACTGAGCTGTTAACTGTGGTAAACATTTTCATGGGGCTGTGGGCCACACACCCATCCCTGGAGCCCCAGAAGAGTGATTCCCACAACGCTCTGTCCTAGCACCAGCTTTATTGAACATACTTGCTCATGATCTACAAAACACCACATATAAGAGACTCTTAAATGCTCATGGTACCTGGCTGATCTTAAATGACAGTAGACTGGCTCAACCCAAGTGATGACATGTCGCTGCAGAGAGAAATGAAGACCAGCATCAGGTATGCCAAAGGCTGTGTGGCTTAACAACCTTCTGCACACAGAAAACCTGGAGACAGCTGGAGTTTTTGTTAAACACAATCCAGAGTAAGAGAATCAGCCTAGCCTGAGCACTCACAGTCGTGGCCATATGCATTGGTCAGAGGAGGAAGATCAGGAACTATTTCCAAATAATACTCAAAAAAGCAGTGCTAAGTATAATAATCATTATCTGATACTCATTTGATGAGTGCTGTGGCCCATGATACATCTCATCTGCACCAGGTTTCACTATTTTGATCTTGCCACAATTACTATTATTGGTAGATTAAAATCAATAAAAGCCATATTGTTACCTGAGATAGCCAAAACCTCTCTGCCCAATACCTGGCGTCAGAATGCAGCCAACAGCCTGACCACCGAGTTGTGGCAAGCAGAGAGCAAGTAAAAATCACACTAAAAGATCTAGAGGATCCATCCTAGAAAAGACGCACATGTAGCAGGTGATTTCATTGACTCACCGTGCCGGTGACAATGCCACTTCCAGGAACCCCCGCTGTCAGCAAACCTTCCTACCGTGGGCTCCCACGTCCCTGCTAGAGCCGGTCGAGCGGCCACGGCACGGTCCCCGTGCAGTCTGACAGTGCCGGGAGGAGCTGCAGCACCCAGCCTGGTGTGCCAGCGGTGCGAGGGTGGGTCCAGTGTTCAGGCCAGGCA
The DNA here is from genome assembly GCF_000690535.1 of Cariama cristata. Lineage (NCBI taxonomy): Eukaryota > Metazoa > Chordata > Aves > Cariamiformes > Cariamidae > Cariama > Cariama cristata. Next base: position 33,037 of record NW_009632127.1, read on the forward strand.
GCCGCTCGTGTCTTGGGCTCCCTCTTGTCTGCTCAGAGTGTACACTTACAGGCCTTTGACAATAAGAAGAGTATTTGGTTACTTTTTGTTTTGTTGCAACTGTTGCCTTATTTGTTTTGTTCACTAACATTCATTAAAAACAACCCCTCGTATTCAAACTCCCAGCTGAGCCTACACTCCATCTCTCCTTGCCCAGGTAATCTGAACTCCCTCCTGACTCTTTTGCCTGGCTCTCTCCCATCTGGGACTGCTTACTCCGTCCACTTGCCAGTGCTACCCACCTCCGCTGGTGTCTAGTGCCAGTCTCATTCCTGGGACTGCATTCTCTGGATGCCTTCCCTCTCCATCCCAACTTCTCCATCAGTTTCCTTTTATTCTGCCTCAGTTTCTTGGGCGATTTGTTTCCACCATCCTACGTTCACCTCTACCATCCCTTTTGGCCTACAACTCTAATGTCCTTGTTGTGGATCTTCAGTCTCTGCCAGTTGTCATTTCCTTTGGTGGCTTCAAAACAGTATTCCTGACCTGCCAACCCTGAATATCTGCCTTCTCCACAAGTCCCAGTTTTCATCCCACAGGCTCCTACTTCCAGTACAGCCTGCTGGTTCTCCACAGCAAGGCCTCAGATCTGGCTCTTGCTCGCTCTGCCTCTGAATCAGACAGCTTCTTCCTTCGCATCGCCTAAATGCCAGCAGAGAGGTCACTGAAAGTGCAGGAAAGTGTCCCTGCTCTCCATTCCTTGCTTGGCTGCAGCTCAGCATGCAGCAGCTGGAAACGACCATTATTGGGAAATTCTGTCTCCATCCTGTAATCCTGGGCTGCAGCATGTGTAGTGGCTTTGTACGGAGCGTGCATGCCCAGGCTGGGAGCTGAGAGGGGCTGGAGAGCCTTATTTGAACTGTGGGAATGATGCACAAACAACAGGACTGTAACTGTGAGAAGCATAAGCTTGCTCTGGGACAGTCTTAACCCTTAGGCAGTAGCCAGCGTCTCCATAAACTGAGATTTAAAATACCCTACAATTTGGCCAAATGAGAGCAGGTTTTCTTCGGTTCTGTGAAAAGCATCTGACAAAGGCTTCCCTTGCTCAATTTCAAAGCAAACTTTCTCCATATAAAGTTTGATTAATTTTTTTCCTACTGAAAAACAATACACCGTTCCTACATTTAATTTCAGAAATGACTAAACAATTTGGTTGATATTTTCTCCAGCAAGAAAATCACCCACATAATGCAGACAATCAGTATCGACTTTTTGAGTCTGAACCAGTGTAGCCTGGCACAAACCGCTGAAAGCTGGGTCTTGCATCAGAAATGTCAAACCGTGTGTAACAGGCTGTATGGGCTCTTTAAAAACTCGGCAGAGCTGCTCACCCTACCTTGTGCATGTGTTGGGAATCAGCTGAAGGGCTGATTCCCAGCAAGCAGATTTAAATAGGTTTCCAGCTTAGGGAGGGAATGGATGTTTGCCTCTTAGGGGAGTTGTTCTTTCCTCCCACCCCTCCCTTATATGTGCACATACATGCACAAAAAAAAAGAGCAAAATGAGGATAAAGGTACTCTCCAGGCAGAAAAGACCATTCCTCTACAGAGACAGAACAGCACTTTTGGCAGACCTGCATGGTACTAGAGTTTAAGTGAGTTGAAAATAAAAGACTGATAATGAGATTTTGCACTAGATTGGCTGGCTTGTGCTGGCAGGCTGTAAGCACAGCCAGCCTGCTTACAATTCACCCTAGATGAGCTAACCGAAAATAGAAACTGAAGAACCACCGTGTATTACCCCATCGAGAGAGGCAGAAATGTTGCCTTGGATGGACCACCACTCCCAGACAAAATGACAGCTCTGAGTTGCATCCACTTGCCTTTCTCAGTCATGTTAAAGTGGCACTAATCTTCCAGTTGCAGAAAGTAAAGCTCCTAATTCAGCCCTCCCCAGAGCTGGCATGAGAGGAGTGTGAGGAAGGAGGAGTATGGCATTCACCAGCTCTGGTCAGACTTACAGTCCCTATTTCTGCTGATTCTGAGTGCCTCATAGTCCTGTTGGGTCTAAATCACCTTTCACAGGTAGGAGTTTCTGGCCGAGCACAGAGGAGGAGTTCTGGGAAGTCTGAGAAGCAACAACTGCTTCACCCGGGAAGGACGAACAGGTTTGCCAGTGGATTTATGCAGAAGACACCTGTGATCCACTTCTTCCTGGATGCGAGCTTTGCTGCAGCCTGAGCTCAAAGCATCTCTGCCTGTACTTAGCAAGAGGTAAATCTGAGACTATCACACCACTGCCTGCAAGGCATTTGCCTGTGCTCAAGTCATCCAGAGACGATGAATGAGCACAGATGCTAAGGCATCTGGCACATACCAAGAAGCTCTAAAGCTTGTGCTGTTGTGGCCCTTTGGTCAAGACGAAGTGCAACATAGCTGGGTGCAATCCTGACATTAAGGGTAGGCTTGACCACACCTTGCTAGGTGCAAGAGGAAGGTGTAGATCTTGCTAGCTCCTGGAGGAAAAGTTATATTAATTTCTGGTATCTTTCCTAATATCTGGAGTACATGGCCCTTAGTTTTTGTCAGGCAACCCTAGTAAACATTAGTTTAACAATCTGATAGAGAATGAGTATGCTTATTAGTGACTGATAAGAGCTGGAGTGATAATGAGCATCTTATCAGCAACAGGTACTCATTTTTCAGCCTAGAAAGATCCTCTCTACTACTCACTAAATGCACAAGTGCTGGTGGTGCATCTCAGGCACTATGGCTGCTGTAACTTTGTTTAATTAGGGAGACATCCATAGGGCTGATAACTTTTGCCTGTTCTGGACTACCATCTCCCCAGTTCTGATATTCCCCAATTTGCAGTCACATACATGGCAACTTTTGTGAACTGGGAGGGCAAGATTAGCTCCAAAGCAAACCTCTTTCCTCTGGAACAGACTGTTTGCCACAGGCACCTAGCATCAGTTAGCCCATTTCCCTGTTAGCACAATATTGCTGATTTATTAGAGAAGTTCTAAACTCAGAACATGCCACAAGTGTATACCAGTTTGTGAAAAAATACATCTGGCTCCATCTTCTTTATTAGGTGATGTGCTTTTGTGAGATTATAGTTGTATATTTCCTGTTAATCTTGGTGTCGTGTCTGTACTTGAGCAGTTGCCTCTTTTCTAATGCATTTCCTAAAGGTTAAACTCAGTACTGTCAACTGTAGATGATGATAACTTAAGATAATACCAAAGGGTGACCTGTTTTCTCCCCTTCCCAAAGGGAAAGGAGCAGCGGGTTGTGCTCATTGCCTTAGCTCCAGTTTGCACAGGTGTTCTGCACTCTGTCTCCTGGCTGCAAGAAGTGATTAGACAGGGTTTAGGGGAGAAAACGTAGGGAAATGAGATCTGGCAATCAGATAGAAAATTAAAATGAAAGGATAGCTCCTTATCCAACCAAATTCTATTCTTCATACTTCTTCTGTCTGCCATTCAAAAACACATGTGACTGGTGTATCGCACTCTCTAGCTTCTGACTTTGAGCATCAGAGTTCTCCTTAGTCTGCGACTGGCAGACTAAAACACACACGCAGGATCACACTCATGAAACAGCACATTCTTGGCCTGCAGCCACATCCAAATTCATTAATAAGGGTAGTTTTCTGTAACTACCAGGACAGATCATAGAATCATAGAATCATTATGGTTGGAAGAGACCTCAAAGATCATCAAGTCCAACCGTACACCTGATGCCACCCAAGAAAACAGATAAAGAAAACAGTAACATTTTAACTATCTTGTGATGCAAACAGTGCACCTTCCCAGGAGTTCAGCAAAATAAAGTTGAAGCCTAATTAGGGATGATACATCCTAAACTTCACATTCATTATGTTTTTAATTCTTTCACAACTCCTCCACAAATCCTGAAGTTGTTTTAAAGAAACTTTAACATCAGCATTTAACTCATAAGTACACCTTGTTTAGAAGTATTGCAAACACTCATTTTTTGTTCTTCATTTCAACTGTATGTGTTTTTCTCCTCTCCAAGTGCTGTATTAAAACACAATATGAATATTAAGAAGTATGAAGGATATGTCTGCTTTTGGTTCAGTGCAGTTTGGTGGTGGCAAGTGGCTTAGTTAAGCAAATCCAAACCATTAAACAAGATTAAATAAGATATCAGTAGGTGTGCCAGGGATCAGGAGGTGGCAGCAAAACTCTGAGGAGATGTTTGATTTCTGCATGTCAATAATGGAAGTGTTTTAACTGCAAACCATAACTAATAAATCATTAACATGTGAGTTCTAGGAAGAAAGATGAGGGATGGTCAGACACTGATTATACAATGAGGAATTGTATGAAAAACTACTGAATCATACGGATTGGAGAACTGCCACAATTAAAACCTGAAATAGCATTCACAATTAATACTAACTTTTCAGAACAGGAAGAGTTCAAGTCAGAGAAGGCTCCAACAGAACTTCTCAAGTTGGATGGAGTAGCACCAATGGATGTATTGCAAAGTTCAGCAAATTGGTCTGTAGCCTGATGATTGGAGAAGTTTATATATATATCTATCAGTAGCATGAAACTGGATGAAAGAGCATAAAAACTACAGAATGGCTAATCTGATATGGTTTGGAAGCAAGATCATGAGGAAGACATCCAGGAAAGAATTCAAAGTAAAACAGAATTTGAAATGTCCATCTAACAGGTGGATTGTTGTGAGACAAATTGTTGTATTTCTGCTCTATCAACTTATTTAGTTTCCACTTTGTAAGTGAGAAGTTGGTGGTATGAATGGCAGAAAGGATATCAACATGGTTTGCAATAAGTAAAACTGTAACACTGAGCAAGAAGAACAGGAGATATTTGGTGAAGGGAGAAAATTGAGCTTGGTTATTTATCAAAACTGTATGAATATTCAAAATATCTTATGCCTAGCAAAAACAGCCATGGCAAGCTCATTGAGTATCTGGAAGAATGAAAAGATCAGACCAGAAGATGTCATCATGTAAGTACCTTTATGATAGCTGGATTCTGAGCAGAAATTATCATATACCAGAAAATCATAAAGGTGTTCTCACAGAAAAATACTGAGAACTCTATAGATGGCAAAAGTTTACAAGTTGAAGGGAAAAAACCTGATGTATTTTGAGATTTTTATAAATATAATGAAAGAAGAAAGTTAAAATTACCTTAAGTGCAGCTAGAAAAATTCAGAAATTGCTAAGGGAGACTCACAGACAGATTGCTCATGAACATCAAAATATCATAAGCCCTGTTTCCTCAGGAAAACAACCTAAACCAGCAAAAAATAATGTTTAACATATTTTAATATTTACTCATATTAATGTATTCAAGCTCTATGTGCCCTATACAAACATGACAGATGTCTACCATATCAGTCAGAAATCTGGAGTCTCTGTTGCTTTAACAAATTGGGATTTTACTACAGGTTGCATCTGTAATAGGAAGATCAGGCAAATAATGTGTACACATGAATGTGCATGTTCTTTCAATAAAGTCATTTGCATAATTCATTTACTGTACCTAGATACACTTCAGAGTTATGCTGAACAATAAATTTCAGAAGGTTTTGCAATTATAATAGGAAAAAGGGAGAAAACAAAATAAATATACTTCTAATAAATTAATCTATTTTTACATATTTTCCAGTATCCGCAGTTTGCAATGACTGAAACAGATTTTTTGCTGGTTCCAGTTCCATTCAGCCAGTCCTTCCTGCTAGGCGCAAGCCTGTCTGCTGGAATACTATGAAGATGAAACAGTAACACAAAAAACCCAGCAAGCATTTATGATGCATCAGAAAAAAAATATGTCTATGACTATTTATTTCATTTGCACCAACAATGCTAGAATTTGAGACAGAAAAATGAATAATATTGATTATACTCAAATCAGACTAAAATCAAGGAAATAAAAAACTTGACTGGAGGCAGCTGTCATAAATATTTTGGGAGCTATTCAAATATATGTGTTTGAAAAAAAAAATCCCTGTTCTCTAGGAAATTTTCTAAATAAGCAAGTCTGGTAAACTCTTCTGTAAATATGTCCTACAAGCTGTGTGCCAAAATCCAGAGAATACAGCTTGAATGCTCTGAACAGAGTGGGAGATACCTGAGATGGCTCTGTTAAATTATGCAAGAATCTCAGTTATGCACAGCAAAAGCGTCAGTGTCAGGAGGTGAAGAACACCAAAGCAGTTTCTACACACACACAACTAAACATATTTAAAGCAGGAGATCTCAAATTGTACCACAGGGCTGGCCACATTTTGAAGAGAAACTGGCTCAGTTTCACTTCCCATTAATGATCATATAACATCTTTGTGCCAGATACGGCAATTGCCTACATGGAAAAATAATTTTAGGAAAGTATTTAACATGTTTTAGCTGCCTTGTAACAACAACTTAGCAACTGAAGTGAGAGGTGCCAACACCTTGTGATAGGCTAGATCTTTAGAGGCAACGAGGAAGATTCTGTGGGTCTACAGTGCTCTGCAGATGTGGTACCACCTGAGATGTCTTTCTACTGCTGCATTCCCCTGAGGCAGATGTAGGATGCTGCTCTTGCAGATTTCCAATGATGTCAGCAAAACAGAAAATCTCCCAGCCACATCAGTCATGTTTAAAGTGTTTTGGGGACTAGAGTGTCACAACAGCTTCTTAAGTGTCTTATTTTTTCCTGTCCTTTTCCACCAGAGAAACCCCTAGGAGGAAATTAAAGGGAGAAGGGCATCTAACCTGCCTAAATTTAACTCCCTAGCTATCTTTTGCTAGCCTGGCTCTTAAGACTTTCTGACTCAGACTGATTTAATGGTTTTGGGATGCTAAGTTCTTAACTAAAGTCATGCCGGAGAACGTCCTCTGGAGATGGCTGTCTCCCTTGGGTTTGGAAAAAGCCTTGACCTGTGGAAAGCTCTTAATTCTCTCTTTAGTTTCATCTCGTTTGCTATCACATGGGAGTGTTCAGCTTACAGGAGTTGTTTTGTTTTGGGTTGTGGAGAAAACGCCCTTTTTCAAAACCAATGCAGAGTTGAAATCACTCTTGCCAAACCCTACAATAGGAAAAGAAGGGTAATACTTGGATGGGTACAATGGCAATTCATCTTTCTGGCTGGAAGCCTTGTTTTGGAGTTTTGTTGCTTAGTGTCTGTCAGAACTTTCATCCTGGTGAATTTAAGTCTCTCCTACAACAGCCTAGCCTCAACTGAAAGTTCGCATATAAAGTATCAGAACTCAGAACTGTTTTTTTTTTTTTAATTAATTTTCCAAATAAGGTTAAGTCATAAGACACGAAAAAGTACTTGGTGGTACTCAGCATAAAAAGAAGGAAATTATTAGCTTGGCATTTGTTTAATCTTGTGACATATTTATTTAAAAGGAAAGTGAGATGAGTATTTAAAATGTGATCTCAAAACCCACAAAAGATATGTATTCATCTAGAAACTGGGCTATGTTTTGAGGTGTCTAGCACCTCTAGGCATTGTAATTACTCTACTGTCTTTGAGAATAATTTATTAAAACACTAATCACATATGCTCAACTGGTTTCCTTTCAGGAATGCTTCAGCTGCTGAGGGATCACAAAGGAAGGATCACATCCCAAGTCTTTGAAGATATAGATAAGAAGGAAGCAATTGTTAATGATTTGCTGATCTAAACCAAAAATGATTGACAACATAATGAACTCATGTAATCCTGTAGCGTGTCAAAACCCCATGATTTTAAATTGAACAGCAAAAAATGTCAGAGGAGGTTGAATGAGATTAGTTGCATTATATACTACACAACTGTGTGTCTAGTAATAAAAGACCTGCCCCAAGAAATGAGAGGAAATTCTAAGAAACTAATAGTCTTCTAGAACTGCTTATGTATGTCAATGAATTTTTGTCACAATTAAACTCCTCACTTGAAGTGCTACTAGAAGACAATGCATAAAAGTCCCATCAAGTACAGCAGAATTAAAGCGGTCTAAAACCACCTGTCACGACATATTTTGAGATTAGCCAAGAACTAGTATCAGTACGGCCTGGTGTAGACTGGGGTTGTACTTCTACAAGTTGACTATCCAGTGCACTAAACGCTGGGTTTTGTGGACATTAGACAGCACTGCCGTTGCAAACACACATATTTATACCAGTGTATTCCTTCACTTGGAAAAGACTGAAAGAATCTTTGGCATATTCTATTGTATGAAAAATAAACCCATTCATTGAATGAGTAAAGTCTCATCCTTTCACACACAGAGAGGGCTGCAGCCCGTTCTTCTGGTGAGGTCACCACTGCCCTTGCCAACTACCAAGCCCTGTCCAGCTCTCAGTCCTGCTCTTCTGTCCCTGCCTCTCTCCTGTGCTCTCCTCTACAAACTTCAGAAAATTATTTTCTCTGTGTGTGGCCTTGGAGCTCTCTAAGGCAGGAGGCCACAACCAAACCCTGGGTCACGCTATCTGCGAAGGCTCCTCCTCTTTCCCAAGCACTACGGAGCAACAGGGTGTCCCCTGGCCACGCGCAGCGCTAGGAGGTCCCACATCACTGTGGGCCGAGGAGGGCCCGGACCACAGGACAGCCACGCGTGGGGTTGCACGGCACGTTCCCCCCTGTGGAACACCTGCCACGCTGTTCTCCTTCCCTTCAGCTTCTGTGGCAGACTCCCTGCGGATTCCCCCGCGCCCCATTTTTCGCCGCGCTGCCGAAATTCCCGAACTCCGAGAAGGCGCAACCACGCGGACGCACGAGGACCCCTG
>NW_009632128.1:0-5898 GCF_000690535.1 Cariama cristata
CTAGAGGGCAGGAAGGCTCCGTAGGGGGTCCCACACAGCCCTGCTTCCAGCTGAGCCCTGGCCCTTGGGGTCTGGGCTGGTTTTAGTCCCCAGGACAGGTTTTAACTGTGTGTTCACCTCCTGCTAATAAAGCTTTTTCACTCCCCTCATGAAACAGTGTGACTGCTGCCCTGCTTATGGGTCTCTGCCCCTGCGCTTCCATCTCCCAGCGCCAAAATTCCCCAGCCCTGGCCTCGTCCTACGTGGCATGGCAGTAGGCTGGTGCTGCAGGCAGCTGCCTGCCATGCTTGCTCTTACGGAGAGGTGCCCTGTGTGTCCCCAGCTGTGGGCTGCAGTGGCACGCCTGGCCAGCTGGCAGTGCTGGGGGCTGCGTGTGTGCAGGCTGGTGGTGAGCACCAGCACTGGTGACGGCCTGGGCAGCAGGCCCTGGGACCCACGGGCACTGCGAAGCTCAGACTCGGCCCGTCGTGCTGGTGCAGGGCTGTGGTGCCCGTAGCCTCCGTGTGGGGTAGGTGTCAGGCCCTCGTCCCTCCTGGCTGCCCTTGTGCTAATGCGTGGCTGAGCTGGGATTACAGGAGTGCCGGGGCAGCAGGTCTGGGTGCATGCCATGGGCAAGGGTCCCCGGTGCTGGGGGGAGCTGCCTGTGCTCTAACCACGGTAAGAGGAAGATAGAAGTGTTTTAGGGCTCAGAAAAGGAGTTTGGGTTGTTTGTTGCAGACTGCAGCATTGCTCATGCTCTTGTTACCCATCTGTGGCACAATACCCGCTTCTAAACCTGTCTTGCTAGCTCCCGTGGGTCAACATATGAACGCTTTCATTTAATAGCTTCAAATGCCTGAATTTTTCTTGCTCTGCACGGAATAGAGCCCTTCTGAAGGTCAGCCTGATAATGCGAAGGGTTACAGTCCTCCTGGGCTGGAGAAAATAAGTGGAAGTAAAACTCCCTTCCTAAAGAGGATTTTGCTAATCTTCAGCTGGCCTTGCCAATGCCCTCCAAGGCTCCTGGCCTTGCTTTGGGGCTTAAGCAAGAGCTGAGCAAACTAACTTCTCTTTAAACTTCAGCCTTGGCCATGTTGATCCATCTTTAATGGAGCCGAGACTTGTGTTCCCCCAGGGACAGGGTGGGGGGTGCCGCAGTAATAACGGAGCAGAGCTCACCTAACCCTCCGATGATGGTCAGCCCCACGAAGCGCTGCTCGCTTGCATGGGAATGTCCCGTAACGGAACTGGGCAGGAGCTGTGTCCTCCCTCACCGGGCACTCGGTGTGAAACACGAGTCTCTCGCTTCGGGAGAGGCCAAATCATCTAGTGGCTGGATTTAGCTTTACTAAGGATCAACTCTCTAGTGGGGAAAAGAAAATCCCTCTGGTGTTTGGAAAGAGCAGCTCTAACTGGGGGAGATGGAAGAGAGAGGATTCAGCAACGCCATGGTTATTAAGACCTACAGGTGGTGGCTGGTGTCACGGCGCTGAAGCCACAAGCCTCAAGGGCTGGCGGCAGCAGTGGTGCTGAGCAGGCGCTGGGAGAAGACACTGTCCTGTGGGTCGGCAGCACCTGGCAGACATAAGGGTGCCCAACCCCGGGCACTGCCCTGGTGTCACTGGTTTTTGTGTGTGTGGCACGGTGTGGGGTCAGTTCAGGGAAGACCTGCGTGAGGACACAACCTGTCCTGCACCGGGTCCTGCGCTGGCAGGAGCCGTGGTAGCAGGAGCGGTGCGTGGCTGCAGCGGGCTCTGCAGCAAACCAGGGCTCTGAGGCCCAGAGGGGTGAAACCCCATCTCGTACGGAAACAAAGTGGTTATCAGCGGAGCTGCCCACCCCAAGCACGGTTCCTCTCGTACACGCGAAGCTCGCTGTGCACACCCGTGGGCGTCTTCCACAGTATCGTGTGTCCTCTGCCTGCACAGGGACAGGAACTTGACTACGCAGGTTTCAGCACCTTGTTTTATTACAAAGATAGGCTTTTCCAAGAGTCTGCCACTTCCACTACACAGCAGGTAAGGGCACTACACCCACAACACGTGCCAAAATTTAAAAACATGTTACAAAGGGCTTGGGGGTTCAAGGCAACACTACAAACCCTCAAGCTTCTGCTCCATTAAAGTTGTTCCTTTAAAATGGTTGTAGCAACTATTTTTTTTTATTTTTTTTTTTTTTGCTTTGGAAAAAATTAAATAATAAAGCAATAGGCCCCAATACATGGCCCAGTCACGTCACCTGGAGGCAAACTATACTCACTATCGGCTCACCTGTATCCTTTCCTCGTAACATGGGGCTATTGCTCCATGGCCCTTTCCCCACCTCCAGCCAAGCTCGACATTCTCTGCTACCTTGGGCCTTCTCACCCTTGCCTTCCCTGTGCTGGGCCTGCCTATATCTCTGGCAGCTATTCACAGTTTCTAAAAGAAAAAAAAATTCAAGATTTTTTTGTGAAATCACTTTCAAAATAAAATGTAGCCCAGCTACATTCTTAGAGTTTCTATTCTGAAGCCACACCCTCAGCAAAGACATTGAAACCTCCACAGTGTATGCACTTTTTCTGTAGTTCTCCTAAAAAAAAAAAAAAAAAAACAAAAACAAAACACCAAAAAAATCTGTTCTTCCCCTTTCCTTCCTCCCCCTCCCACCTCCTTTTAACATAATGGATAAAGTCTATCATTTGTTTTAAAATAGATATCTATATACACACACACAATTCTGATGTTCCAATTTCTGACAAATGTGGCATTATGGGAAACGATGGGATGGAGGCCACCTGTCCGTGGCAGTGAGTCACCCAGGAGGAGTTTTGGTGGACCAAAGTCATCTAATACCAGGTTGCATCCTTGCCAGCTGGACGGGTAACGGAGGCTCACCTTAGACCCTGCCTGGAGTGAGGTAGTAACTTTTGTTTTTCTTTTCTATTTGGCAGTTTCAAAACGCAGTGGCTGCAGCTGGGTTTAGCTTTCATGGGCAGGTTGCCGGTGCATGCACGCGAATGCTGGCTTCAAGCATGTGGCGTTAGCTGCGGTCCGGCCTCTGCAGAGGGGCCTGTGGGATGCTGGAGAAGACCAGAGCGGTCATGGCTCCCCTGTCTACAGAAAGGACAAAGGTGCCTGCAGAAAGGAGACTGGGCCACCAAGCTGGGTCGGGGCTTTTGCCCCAGTGCAGATGCTGCGGGACAGCAGTGAAGTTTCTAGGTCTCGGACGAGCTCTGTTTGTCTGCCCAGTGGGACCCTGCTCGCTGACCCCGGTGTAAGCGTGGGACACTTTCTACCTTTGTTTGCAGCCTGGGGTGCCGGAGCTGCTCTGCTGGCCCACGTGAGCGAGAGCATCGTGCTGCTAGGGGGATGGCATCCAGTCCCTTTGCTTTTATGGGCAGAAAACCAGACTGGACATGCAGCAAAACTGTGCTCTCTTGGTTGCTCTCAGGTGACAACCATGGTGGGCTGGGTCCAAAGCAAGCAGAACAAGCTGCTTTAGGAAGACACCTCTGTAGCACCACCCTTGTTTTCAGTGATGATCACAGGGAGATGCTGGAGCACGCAGGGCAGAGGGAGGGAAGATGCTACCTGGTGTTTTGCCCTGTGTGTGGCTCAAGTCCGCTCCGTCAGAGGGCCGTCAGCAGGAGCTGACCCCGGCTGGCGTGAGCGGGGTTACCGGGGCAGAGCTGGGGCAGCACCGTAGACACGTGTGCAGCCAGCACGGCAGGGAGACTGGGGTGCGAGGCACAAGTCCTTCCCCCCACCCACTACGTCTGGTCTTCTAGGCAGAAGCCATGCCTGTGACCAGGTGGCTGAAAGGTGGGGGATATTGGCCGACCCACTGCGACTCCAGCTCGCTGTGCACGTGGATATGGGAACCTGGGGAAGGGGGAACAGCCCTTCCCACAGTGTCTAACACGTAACACGCTCCCTCTGGCTCTGTAACAGCTGTCTCCGTTAGGGGATAAAGTGCTTTCACCATGCCTTAGCTACTTGGGAAGCAACTGCTTTGTCTCAGCCCCAAGTTCCCCATGTTGCCCAAGTCTCGGAGGAGTGGTTATGTTTACACATACAGTACAAAAATTAAAAGGCACAAAAATACACAGAATGCAGCAAATAGTGAACAGCTGATAGAGTCCCTGGTGTTGGAAAAACAAGGATGTCAGAGGAATGGTGTGGAAAGGAACTCAGGCGTTGCTCTGATGGCCTTTGCCGTCTCTGCTCATTACTCCCTGAGGCTACCCTTCTGCTTTGTGTCTATTTTTACGACTTCTGCAGCCCTGTCTCTCATCCTGAGGAACCACAAACAGGGATGCAGGGAGCCGCTGATTGCTCAGGCCCTGATCAGAGGGAAGTGGTGAACTGAGCTTGCCACAAGTGTCACATCTCCATTTCTGCCTGGCAACAGCAAATAAATTATGGGTGCCGCAGTGCAGACCAGAGAGTTTTTGAGCTGTTCGGAAAGGTGTCTCGTGGCTTCTTGTTAGGTGAGGGAGCCCTTCAGCCGCAGGCCAGGCCCACCCCACCACAAGGCTGGTTTGAGAATGACCCCGGTGGAGGCAATCCACCGCCTGTCCGCGGCTGAAGGCAGGTTCCCTACGGTACTGCGCTGCGGAGAAGGTCACTTCCAGGGCTGCAGTCGGTCTAGGCTTCACTGCAGCACTCGTAGATGTTATCCTCCATGAGTGCAATCACTTGCTCAAACTTGTGCTGGAGCTGGGTGCGCTTCGTCGTGGGGTTGGCGTCCAGGGCAGCCACGATCTGCAGGAGACGCGGGCAAGTGGGCGACTAAGGCAGTGCGGGCAGGGGTGCCCACCTGCCAGCCCAGCTCCCCCCGCCAGCCCTGTTGAGCCCAAATCCCGGCCAGACCCCCGCAGGGGAGAGCCCACCCTGCCCCACAGCCCCTGCGCTCACATGCCCCGGCATCCTCCGGCTGTTCTAGGGCACGGCTGAGTCTCTGGGCAGGGGGTGGGAGAGGTGGGGAATGCAACCAAAAACCATCGTAGTAACACAGCTCATGGCGCAGAGCTAGCCCGCAGCGCAGGGCTGCAGGGGGTCAGAGCCAGCCAGGTGCGGTGGGTGGGAAGTTATTTTGGGTGTGGACTGTATCAGCATGCTCTGCCCTCCTGAAAGCATCTGTGGGTCTACACATCAGGCAGCCCCACTTCAGTCTGGCCCAGCCAAAGGCTGTTAAAATCAGCCAGGAATAGCTGGCCTTCTCTTCCAAGAAGTCATCAGCCAAGGGATAGGAGAGCAGGTGCATCTGTGTGTGCATATATTACATATGCACGTGGGATTATGCAAAAAAAGATAATCCCTTTTCTGTGGGACTGGATGCAGACGTCTGACCGCTCGGTTACAACATAGCGCTTGTTATTCCCTCCACGGGTATGCTGGGGCCTCAGGGCAGCTGAACCCACTTACCTGGGAGCGATATCTCTTGGCATATTTGTATATCTCGGCCATGGCGACGTTGGTGTTGAATTCGTTCCGGTATTTCTTTACAAAGACAGAACAAAGAGGGGAGGAATATTAACATGATGCAGCGAGTGAGTTCAAGCCCAATCAGCAGGCATTAACTAGATTAAAAGGTTTTGCTTGGGTATTTTTGTTACTGTTGCACTGATACAGCTGGACTTTTGACATACTCCTTTAAGGAAGGTGCATTTGCTTACATCAGAAATGGTCTCAGTCTTTTTTAAAGCCAGCCTTAAATGCCCATGTTTGACAGCACTGTTTACCCCTCTGTGCTCAATGCCACTTCAAAGGATGGGGCAGCCCAAGAGCTGGGCAGAGGAACGCCAATGGAAAAAACCCACTCGGTGGCTGAAGCTAAAACACCGCGGGGAGATGGTTTGATTTTGAGGAAGCTGTGGTGCATCGCTGGCAGGGCTTGGATCCAGAGCATGGCTGCCAGCTCCCGTAGCTGGTACCA
>NW_009632129.1:0-1362 GCF_000690535.1 Cariama cristata
GGGCCAACTTCGGACCGACTCTCACAATAAGCAATCCAGGATGTTCCTGGAATACGTTGATGATAACTTCATTCTCCAAGTGATAGAGGTGAAGAGGAGAGGTGCTATGCTGGACCTTATTCTCACTAACAAGGAGGGGCTGTTGGGGAATGTGAAGGTCAAGGGCAGCCTTGGTTGCAGTGACCATGAAATGGTGGAGTTCAAGATCCTTAGGTCAGTGAGGATGGCACACAGCAAGCTCACTACCCTCAACTTCAAGAGGGCAGACTTTGGCCTCTTCAGGGAGCTGCTTGGTAAAGTATCATGGGATAAAGCCATGGAGGGAAGTGGGGCCCAAGAAAGCTGGTTAATATTCAAGGATCACCTCCTCCAAACTCAGGGGCGATGAATCCCAACCAAGAGGAAGTCAGGCAAAAACACCAGGAGGCCTACATGGATGAACAAGGAGCTTGTGGACAAGCTCAAACACAAGAAGGAAGCCTACAGAGGGGTAGCTTGGAAGGAATACAGAAAAACTGTCCGAGTAGCTAGGGATCAGGTTAGGAAAACTAAAGGTCTGATAGAATTAAATCTGGCCAGGGACATCAAGGCAACAAGAAAAGTTTCTATAGATATGTTGGGGACAACAGGAAGACTAGGGAAAATGTGGTCCCTCTCCGGAAGGTAACTGGAGACCTGGTTACCCGGGATATAGAGAAAACTGAGGTACTCAACAACTTTTTGCCTTAGTCTTCACTGACAAGAGCTCCAACCACACTGCCCAAGTCGCAGAAGGCAAAGGCAGGGACTAGGAGAATGAATAACCGCCCACTGTAGAAGAAGATCAGGTTTGAGACCATCTAAGGAACCTGAAGGTGCACAAGTCCATGGAATCTGATGAGATGCATCCACGGGTCCTGAGGGAATTGACAGATGAAGTTGCTACGCCACTATCCGTCATATTTGAGAAGTCGTGGCAGTCCAGGAAAGTTCCCACTGACTGGAAAAGGGGAAACATAAATGCCATTTTAAAAAAGAAAAAAAAAGGAAGACCAGGGGAACTACAGGCCAGTCAACATCACCTCTGAACCCAGCAAGCTCAAATCCTCCTGGAAACTATGCTAAGGCACATGGAAAATAAAGAGGTGATTTGCGACAGCCAACATGGCTTCCCTAAGGGCAAATCATGCCTGACAAATTTGGTGGCCTTCTACAATGGGGTTACAGCATTGGTGGATAAAGGAAGAGCAACGGATGTCATCTACCTGGACTTGTGCAAAGCATTTGACACCGTCCCGCACAACATCCTTGTCTCTAAATTGGAGAGACACCAATTTGATGGATGGACCATTCCATAAGGAACTGGCTGGATGGTCTCACTCA
>NW_009632130.1:0-9683 GCF_000690535.1 Cariama cristata
AGGAAGCGGGACGGGCCGCGAGGATCGCCCGCCTTGGGTCGCTGCTTGCTGCCAGCACACCTTGGCCGCTGGGCACCCCCGGTGCGGGCCTGGTCAGGGCCTCCGAGGCCAAGCCGAGGCCTGAGCCCCGGTCCAGCGTCTCTGCAGGCAGGCTGCTGCGTCGTGAAGCTCATGCCGTGTTTACACGGGTGTTTGTCTCCCTCAGGGTGGCAAATTCTATTCGAAGAGTGTTCATCGCAGAAGTCCCCATCATAGGTACTGCCTGTCGCTTACCTCTGGTCACAGTCCCTTGGGCTGCTGTCCACGTTGCTCTCATCGCTTCCCCTCCATTTTCTCCTGCACCTCCAAGATGCTCTCAGCTCACCTTACCTGTGTTTAGCCTGTACTACCAGATGCTGTCTCAGCTTCACTGTAGTGTCTGTAGTTTTTTCTGTGTCCTCGTGAACTGCTCGGCTTTTCCCCACAGAAATGTTTCTCAGCTTGTGACTTTTTCCTCTCTGCAGCCATCGACTGGGTCCAGATAGACGCCAACTCCTCCGTGCTTCATGATGAATTCATTGCACACAGACTGGGTGAGTACTGGGCATGGGAAGGAAGGTGATGTGCAGCAAGGCAGAGGTTGGGGACAAAATCAGTCTGGAGACACTGAAGCACCTTTGTCAGGAGGCTGCTGTTTTTCCACCTGTCTTGGCAGGAAGGTTGGTGCTCCTGTGGTCTCACTCAGACATTCCCATGATTTCCTTCTTCCCACAGGTCTCATCCCACTCACCAGCGATGACATTGTGGATAAGATGCAATATTCCAGAGTGAGTCAAGCAAAATGTGTTTATTTTGATGATGGTGGGTGTCTGATCTGATGGGAAGTGCTACTAATTTCTTGCTGGGAGAGGTTTGGCGTAAAGGTCTTGACCCATCTCTGTCCCAGGACTGCACGTGTGATGAGTTCTGTCCGGAGTGCTCTGTGGAGTTCACCCTTGACGTCCGGTGCAATGAAGACCAGACTCGTCATGTCACATCTCGTGATCTTATCTCCAACAACCCCCGGGTCATACCGGTCAGTGCGATCCCTCTGCTTGGCAGCGAGTCCCCTCTCTACGCTCCTGTTGAGGCTAGGGTAGCAAACACAGGGGATGTGGACAAAATAAGGCCTTCAAGCACGTTTCACATTGCCTAAAGCCCCACTTGAACTATAGTGGGAGAGCAAAGCAGGAGTATCTGCAGAAACAGCAGTGTGTGCCAGTACCCTCCTCTTCTTCATCTTGTCGAACTTCACTTGCTGTCTGATGGCATGTCAAAGCAGTATGGCCTTGTTAAAGCCTCATCTTGCGCCCTTCATCTCAAACTCTTGGGAGGCTTTAGCATTGTCCCTCCATCTTGCCTCAAGCACTCGGAGCGTGTGCGCTTGTGTCCTACAGCCGTGTCGCTGCGTTCTCCTGCCTGCTTGCTGCTGGGGCTCTGGTGACGTCAGCCTCTTCGAAGGTTTGGCCGCAACCCAGAGGCCTCTGGTTTTCTGGTTCTTGTCTCTCAGTGCCACAAGGTGCAAGGAGCCTGGGCCAGGGCACTGCTGCCAAACAGCTCTTGCTCAGTCAACTTGGGGAGGGTTGGCAGAGCCAAAGCAGAACAGATGCAAAGGGACTTACTGAGGAATGTTTTAAAATGCTATTGATGAGGATCTGGATGTCCCTGCAACCTGGGGGCTGCTTCTGGTGGCTGGTGACCGTGTCTGCCTGGTTAAAGCCTAACTGTAGCCCACTGTCCCTTGCTTGCTTCGGCTGAGGTGCTGCAAGTGCTGTGTGTCACCTGCCAGCAGACGTGGGAGTGATTTTGGGCTGCTGTGCAGAACCAAGCAGCTGCACTGGGCTGGGCTGGAGTGCTCTCCGTTCTGGAAGGGAGAGCAGCTCGGGAGGCGAGCAGGCTGGTGGAGTGGGATATCACGTAGCTAGCTGAAGCTGCCTGAGTTGTCCCGATTTCCATTCAAGAGCATGGGCTGGATTTGTTGCTGTAAGTCACTCTAGAGTGGCTCTCTGCAGTCTCTAACTTTTGTAGGCAACTGCTATTTGATGTGGGGAGAAAAGCTGATGTTGCCATTAATTCACTTGCTTTTGTTCTTCTGCAGGTGACATCTCGGAGCAGAGATAACGACCCCAATGACTACGTGGAGCAGGATGGTAAGCAGCGTTTCACTGAGAATAAGACCTGGATGAGGAAATGAATTTTTCTTTCAGGCTCTTTGAACTTGTTCTTCCTTTACTAGCTGTGTAACCGTAAGGCAGCTGTAAAGCTGGCAGTTCAGAGACAGCAGCGTCACTGCATCAATGGGGTTAGCGTTTTGTCTTAAGGTCACTTAAAGGTTATCCTCAGAACTAAAGTCCTGTATCAGAGGGTGCTTCTGTCTCTCCTTGTGAGAGCTTAGAGACAGCTAAGGTGCAAAATGGGTGCTGTCTGCTGTTGCATGGGGGCCTGTGCAACTCCTTTTTACTTAGCAGAATGTGTCCTAGCTACTCTGGGAACACCGATGAGCCCCTCTAAGAATCCAAGTGAGCCCTGGCTTCTGGTAACATCTTCCTGGGCACTAAAAATTCCTACTTTTGCCCTTGCGTGATCTACACACTCATTTCTCCTCTGCAGCCTTCTCAAATGAGCGTGTGCTTTTCCACAGACATCCTCATTGTGAAGCTAAGGAAGGGTCAAGAACTGAGACTGCGAGCCTATGCCAAGAAGGGCTTTGGCAAGGAGCACGCTAAGTGGAACCCCACGGCAGGCGTAGCCTTTGAGTACGACCCAGACAATGCGCTGAGGCACACAGTGTACCCCAAACCAGAGGAGTGGTAAGTCCTAATGTCTGTCTGGAGAGACTGGAAAAGATTTTCCAAAAGGCACCTGCGTTTCAGCCCTGGGGATAATTTGGGTCAGTAAGTGATTGCAAGCGTGCCTGTCGCTTCCTCTTGCACAGACCCTGCTGCTGTGTTAGGGTACCAAGGCCTGTCACTTGGTTGCAGCTGCATGCAAAGGTGGACTGGTTTGTGGCCACCTCTTGTCCTCTCCTCACATACTGTCACTGCTCTTCTACCTCACTCGCTTTCGTGTTCTCTCCCACCACTTGTTCCTGTTTTTTCTTCCCTGCAGAAGTGGTATGTAGGTCAGGGTAAGGTCTGAGGAAGGAACAGATCCACACGAGGTGGAAGAGGTTGCTATGAGAACAGAGAGTGGCAGGTTAGGTTGCAAGGCTGATTTTGCAGCCGTCTTTTCTTTGACGGAGCCCAGTGTGTGGCTCTAATTTCACCCATACATCTCCTCACTCCTGGAGCATAAGCTCTGGCAGCAGAGTTTTCCTCTCTGGCCCTTTCCTCTACTCTGCCGTAGCATTCTGCACCGGTAGCATGCTGTGTTTAATCTAAAAGTGACATGATTTTGCTTTTGGAAGGCTGCTGCCCGGCTTTGGCTGTGGTGAGGATTTTACCTAGCAGCAGTTTTCCATGAGTAGATACCTGAGCCGCTGCTCCTGACTCTGTGTCCCAGTGACCACCTAGCAGACATCCTGTCATCAAGCACGCTGGAGCCAGCAGCAGAGCAAGGCACCAGGTGCTTTAGCCACAGTGGGCTGAGAGCAGGGACTAGAGGGAGCAGCGGACGTGCTTCTGTGACAGCAGGGCAGCAGCCATAGCTGCGCTCAAGGTCAGGAAGACCTCAGTTACAGGAGCAGCATTTGGTGCAGGGACCGCAGAACCCAGGGCTGAGCAAGAGGGAACAAAAACCTGAGCAGAGCTGCAGCTGGAGAGGAGGCTGAGCGGCAGAAGGGGCTCAGCGGGTTTTCCTGCTGTCGCCACCTGGCCCCGCGTTGCCAAATTTGGCTCTGCAAATGGTGGGCTATTGTACCTCCACGCTGTCCGGTTCGAGCCTGGACCCTTGTGCCCATCACAGAACATGGCCTTATGCTATCCCTTGCTAAGTTAGCTATCAGTAAACAAGCTTCCTAGAGGTGCAGTTAGCCTAGATTTCACACCTCAGCTGGGCTGCCAGGGGTTTTCTGCTCAGGAGGTGTCATGGAGATCCTGTGTGGCTAGGTTTGCACTCAGGAAACTTGAGAGGCCTTTTGTCGCCGCGGGTGGAGTTGCAGGTAATCCTTAACATGCATGAAATGAGCTGGGATCTGCCCGCAGTCATCCCAGCCCTGTTTTACGGATGGAAGGAGCGAAGCCCGCTTGGCTTTGATGGGCTCTGGAGGGCGCGTTCATGGGTCTGGTTCAGTCAGTCTGGGTGAGAACGGGACGTGCCAGGCGTTCAGCTCCTTCAGCACTTCATCAGGGCGGTGCTCTGGGATCTGCAGTAGGAACCAGGCTGGCTGGTAGTGCTGGAAATCTGGAAAGAGGCATTTTCTTAGCATTGATGATCTCTACGTGTGGACTGAAGCTGGACTTTGGGAACTGCTGGCTACAGACCAGGCTGTCTTGGGGAACGTCTGTGAGACGCCGGTTGTGGTGAGGTGGTGCAGAGCCGAGGAGGATGCTGCTCAGCAGTTTTGTGGTCAGGAGCATGTCACAAGAGTTGATGTGCCAGCCTGTCCTTTGTCACCAACAGTTTTAGGGGTGGAACTGGATAGTTTTGAAGTTTCCAAATGATTTATGGCAGATAAGTTGCCCCAAAGTGTAGTTGATTGTCTGAGTGATAGATTGGATGCTTCAGAAACAAGAATGTCTGTGATGTGGAATTTCAAATCGGGTTTTGAAATCATTTTAGGCTTCGTTTTGGTGCTGTGAAAATTCTCTTGTTAAATTTTTATAACGCTGGATAGTAAGTCTTTGACACTGATGAAGTATCAGACTTGGAATATTGCTTTCAGGTGGGTGGACAGATGCCAGGCAGGCTGAGGTATCATTGGGTTTGCCACCTTTTTGGATGGGAAATGTCACAGTGTGACTTTTGGAGAGCGTGGGCTTTTGGAGATGTCGGTGTCATGGAGAACCTCCCCAGCTGCATGGCTGAGCACGTGTACGTTGGCAGTGAGGCGCTTCCTTGGCTGGGTGGCACAAGGCAGCTGCTAATGGGGATTCTTTTGTTTGGTGGCAGAGTCGGCTGCATCTTCAGGAACCTGGTGTGTTATACAACAGGTCAGGTACCTGGAAACAGCGTTTGAGAAGTTCTTGACAGAATATATGTAAAAATTGGAAAAATCCCAAAGGAAGATTGACATTGGAGCTGCCTGTTCCCTGATGATAGGTCTATTTTTCCAAGTTCATCTGATTCCCTGTGAAGACAATACAGAGACAAAGGCCTCTGCTCTCCAAGGCTAGCTGTTATTTTTGGTTTGGTTTTTCATGCTGGTTGCTTTTTGAGGCTGTTGGCAGAGCACTGGCACACAGCTGGACTCTCAGAGAAACTGTCATGGTGGTGGAAACCTCTGCCTTGTTTTTGATCACAGGTGGTTCTGCAAGTAACATGAAGACCCAGCTCCATTAACA
The DNA here is from genome assembly GCF_000690535.1 of Cariama cristata. Taxonomy (NCBI): domain Eukaryota; kingdom Metazoa; phylum Chordata; class Aves; order Cariamiformes; family Cariamidae; genus Cariama; species Cariama cristata. The sequence goes on from NW_009632130.1 coordinate 5,460, forward strand.
CTTTATCCCTCTCAGTGGTTTGTTGTAGACAGAGAATTTGTTTGAGAAGTGCAGTTTTAAAGGCAGCTGATGATAGGATGCTAGGATCAGCCTTTCTTGATATTGCCAGGGCAGAGGAAGGCCAGCAGGAAACCTTGGCGGGCACAGGATTTTCTGTGCTGGCTTCTCAGCCAGCGCAAGTCTTTGGGTTTCCTTACATGGATGAAGTGCTTCCAAACAGTCTCTCTGGTATGATGCCCTGTAAGCCAAGGGATGCAATGAGTAGAAAGATGTGTTGGCCTAGCTGATGCACGGGTGTTGCAGTGATTTTGGCAGTGATGTGTGTAGAGGAGTGGAAATGCAGGACATTAGGATGGGACTCACTGATGCAGCTGGTGTCTGAACTACAGGAGATTTATTTTTTTTTTCCTGCTGGGCACAAGCCAACCGGGTCTTCCCATCTCAGCTGTGCTGCACAGACTGAGTGCTGAGGTGCTCCAGTGTTTTCCTGGCACAGTGAAAAGTAGAAAGAAAAGAGAACACAAGGTCCATTGCTCCGTAAACAGCGTCCAGGCTCCATAAACACAGTCCCTTCAAGCATCACCATTCCTTTGCTGTAAGCACCTGCCAGATTGTGCCCGTGTAGGTGGATGGAGCCACAGCACCCCACACGGGGCTCACTGAATTTGGGCAGAGTGGGGCTGATCTTCCTTCTCCAGTGCTGCTGGGTGACTGTGTGCCGTTAATGAGGAGCTAGAAAGGGCAGCGTGGGACTGAGCTCTTTTTCCGTGACTTGATGTTTGATGACTGCTCTTTTGCCTGCTGGACGTAAGCCCCAGTGCTTGCTCTCTGGGACCAAACAGTGCCGTGAGTGCCTGGGCACTGTGGGGCTGGGCTAGAGCGTGGGCTCTGTGCTGACTTTCCCTTATCTTTGATTCCAGGCCCAAGAGTGAGTACTCAGAGATCGACGAGGAGGATGCTCAGGCTCCCTATGACCCCAATGGGAAGCCAGAGAGGTAGGAAGCTGAATGCGCTGCCACAGCTGGAAAATGGGGGGACTGGCTGGGTGCACCTCGTTGGCTTTTGTTAATACAGGAGTATCTACTCTGTGCTGAAGTTTTCGAACGCTGGGAGCTGGTGTTCCCTGAAAAGCAGGGCAGAAGTTGGAGTTTACTGGTGATATGCCCAGGCCTGGCAGGTTTTCCCCTCTGGGAAATACTAGACAGTTCTGAGTTTGTGTTATCAAGCAGGGCAGTGCAGCACTCTGTGAAGTGTCAGGCCTGTGAGGCAAAATGGCTTAGGCTGTTTATTCATCCATGTGGATCTCTCATGCTGTGACTGCTGGTGGTACCCCCCCTCCTGGGTTATTTGCACTGCAGAAGTGCCTGCAGCCAGCCTTACGCCCTGGCGTGGGGCTCTGTCCTGGCTTGCAAGTCATGGTGCTGAACCAAAAAAAAAAAAATCTCAGAAGTGCTCTTGCAGCCTGTGGAGTCACGGATGTTGGTGTGACAGTTGTAGAGGGGCAGTGCTGGCTGTTGCCTGGCTGGGATGATGATGCTGATGGTTGGGATTCCCGGCGGATCTCCCTGCGCTGGGTCAGGACACGCTGGAACGGCTCTGTGGGCGCTCTCTGGTGTTGCACCGCCTTGCAGAGCAGATGGTGACTTAACCCCCTGACTTGTAACCTCAGGTTTTATTATAACGTGGAGTCCTGCGGTTCTCTGCGCCCAGAGACCATCGTTCTCTCTGCACTCTCTGGCCTGAAGAAGAAACTGAGCGACCTCCAAACCCAGCTGAGCCATGAGATTCAGAGCGACGTCCTCACTATAAACTGAGGTGGCCCCTTGCAAGAGGGTGCTCAGGGGTGAGTGATGCAGAAGGTCGTTGCCTCCACCTGGCAGCGCTCTGGGCCAAGGCTTTTGTCTCCCCAACTCCCTCTGCCTTTCCTGGCCCAGCTCTGCTGGTTGGTGATGCCTCTTCCTGGCCCTCCTTCCCAGGGAAAGCCACCGTGATGTGTAGGGTAAAACAGGAACGGAATTGGTGAGCCTCTTTGCTGGGACAGGCTTTGTCTCTAAGTGATCCCAGAGTTTTAGGCCAGAGTTTTGGATTCTGGCCACGTGGCATTTGGGATTGGGAAGAGTGTACCTTGGTTACATAACCCTACCTTATTTGCATGTCCGTTCCTTACTGTGCTGAATAAAGCCTTACCCCCAACCGTGTTCTGTCATCCCTGAAAGCTCATCCGGGGCTGCAGGAGGAGATGTCACATCATTTACTTCTCTCCAATAGACATTAACTTAATGAGATCTGCTTTGGAGGGAGCAGAGCTCTCTATTGCTGATTGCTGCTCTTGGCATTACCTCCTAAGGAGACCAGAACCCCCTCCGGCAGGTAGCCTGTCATTTACTGATCCAGCGCTACATCTAAAGCAGATGTTTGAGGCAGAACTGGTAAGAGAGATGCTGCAGAAGGCAGTGCTGCAGGGGAGCCCAGATGGGCCAGGCGGGCTTAGCTGTACCCATGCGCTGTATAATCTTTCCGTTAGGAGCTGGGAGGGCAGGGAATCTGTCAGCTCTGACTGCTGACAGCTTCCTGTGTGCCCACAGCCCCAGGGTGGGTTGTGTGCTGGGCTGGAGCTTGGTGCAGGTCCCAAACCGTGACCACTGTGGTAGCAGCTGAAGGACTTCAGCAATTGCCCAGTCCACCCTTTCTCCTCTGCTCTGTCAGCACCCAGCAGGACTTGGGTAGAACTTCTGGGTGACGCTTTCCAGGAGAGATCTGTCTCTTCCCTGCCGTGGTGGCTGGGAGGGAGGGAAAGGCGTGCGTGCCACTGCGCTCGTCCCAGCGTGGACGTGGGGCATGGGAATGGCTCAGGGAGTGGGGACAGGTTTCACTCTGAGCCGGAGAGAGCAGCCTGGGTCAGCGTTGCCTTCCCCTCCAGGGAAGAGCTGCTGCAGCTGGGCGCTCCTTCGGTGCCTTTGCCATGGCACAGCTGGCTGCGGCACAGCTCCCCAAGACCTCCCTCCCGCCCCTGGAGGGAACCGGCTGGCGTGGCTGTCTTGCCTTGAGGCCAGCGCTCTGCCAGCCAGTCATGGTGTGGCAAATTCTGGAAGAGCTGGGAGACAGAGCAGCTTGAAACTCCTTCACCCGGGGACTTGGAGCCACCACTGCCCTGGCACGTCCGCAGAGCCACGGGCACCCCAGTGGGGTGTTGGCACCCTGTTTCACTCCAAGTTGTTTGATGGAGGGTGGCAGCTTGCTCCCCCGCTTCTCTCCTCTCCAGTGGTTTTAGGGCTTCACTTGAAATGTCCTGGCCGTGGCTGGAGGCAGAGCAAAGCTTTGAGCCAAGCACACTGCCAGGAGCCTTTGGAAATCTTCCCCCATCAGCATTTTTCTCTCTGGCAGGCGTTACTCCCGCTTGCACTTCCCGAGTGCGTTTGGGTGGAACAGACAAACAGGAAGGGTGGATAAGGGTTGTTTATTCATTGAGCAACTCCTTAAAAAAAAGAAAACCCAAACATTTTTGGTAATAAATGATAAATCTTTTCCAGATGAGGTGTGTAGCCAGGAAAAGAGAGCGAGTTAACACCTCTCACCTAGGGGAGGACGTGCTACCGCATAGTGCTGGGGTGCTGACGAGCCCCTCCACACCTGCCCATGCTGCGGGGAGCAGCCCTTCTCTGTCCTGCCATCCCTCGGCCTCAGCCACAAGCTACACCAACCCAAGACACAGTATTTACAGACCACAGGTTCCCACATCACGACACTCCCTGTCCCCAAAGCACGGACATGGAGCTTTAAGGGCAGAAATAAAACCACCAACCACCCAACCCAGACGGAAAGAAGACTCCAAAGAAACACCAAGGTTTGCACAGCAATAAAAAGATAGCCCTTCTAAAGGAGGTCAATAAATAGGACAACTAGAAAAAAATCAATTGCTTTTGAGTTCAGCACATGAAGCCCAGTTCCCCTCGCCCGGTGAGGGCTTTCACCCGGCTGCACTGACGGGCAAGGAGGGAGGACGATGGGGATACACGGAGAAATGCGGCTGTTCCCCCATCGGCATGGGCTTCTCTGCGCAGGGACTTTTTATATCTGCAAAGCTGCCCCTCGAGGGACAGATGCTACTGGCCAAAACCAGTCCCTGGGTTGCCCACCAGCAAATAAACCAGGGGCACAGCCGGGGAGAGCGACTGCGGGTGGAGGAGCAAGGGGTGCAGGGGTGGGGGCAGCCCGAGAAAGCCG
>NW_009632130.1:9711-10063 GCF_000690535.1 Cariama cristata
GCTCGCCCCGGCCGATCCCCCGGAAGGAAAACTAGTTTCTCCTGAGACATCCCAGTTCTACAGCGAGTGTTTAAATAGCTTCGAGAAGTGCAAAAATCAGCTCTGGGGTGGCGAGGCGTACCCAGGAACACCCCACTCTTCACGGAGCAGGGGTGAGATGCTGGCACCCCACAGCATCAGCCCGGCCCAGCCGCATCCTCCAGCGCTGCTCCGTCCCCGCAGCAGGGTGATGCTCCAGCCTTCCTGCCTTGCAGAAAACACACCAGATTTATTGACACCCCCCTTTCTTCTCCACCTCCCAGCTGGATTCCCCAAGAGTCAAAAACCTCTGAGCATCTCTGCCTTCGGCAGC
>NW_009632130.1:10327-11712 GCF_000690535.1 Cariama cristata
ATCCCTGCCACAGTCTCCCCCCACCCCGCTGGCTCACGGGGACGATGTGGGCTCCCTGCTTTCAGGCTTGTCGCTTTTGGAGGACTTTGGCTTCAGCAAGATGAACCTGTTGAGGAAAAAAAAACGGTGTCGGATCTGGCCTTGGCGCCCGCGTACGCCTCCCCTGGGGATGAAGCAGAGGGTGGGCTCGTGTCCAGGGGGCAGGGGTGGGGGAAGCATCCTGAGGGCCAGAGGAGCAGCAGCTCCTTGGTGGGGGACAGGGACACTCACCTGCATAGCTGGAGGACTCGGACATGTTCTGGGAGCCGGTGATGTGGTGCCAGTAGGCGCTGCGGGGCAGCATGGTGGTGGGGGTGCAGGGGTAGGAGAAGTGCTCGGTGCCCTTGTTCAGCAGCTGCGGTGGATGACAGGGGGGTGAGGGTGACACAGGGTGCCCTGACACACCCCCCCCAGCTGTGTCCCCAGGGTGGGCTGGAGCTCACCCTGACGTTCTTCTCCATCTCCAGCAGGACCCTCTTGTGCTGCTCGGCGATGGCCAACGTGGCACTGTGCACGCGCTGGTAGATCTGCTCGCCTTCCTGCGTCTGGAAGGTGTAGAGACCTTCCCCCGCATCGCACATCCTGCGGGCATGGGGTACGGGATGTCACTGGGGTCCCCAAGCCGACAGATGATAAAAAATATTCCCCCTCCCGGCAGGTGGCATCTAGCCCAGCTTCCCATGCTTTTAGTGCTGTCTCTAGGTCCCCTCCATGGTGCTGAGCTGGGACCAGAACCAGCTCCAAACTTCCCCGGCCATGGGGCTCCCTGTGCAGGCTGTGGCCATCACCCCAGCGTTGGGCCTGCCCTGGTGGCAGCAGTGCCACCACCTCCTGGCACACCCAGCAGGACGAAGGCACCCACGGGTGCTCCCCATCCCAGCAAGGGTGACATCTCACCGTCCGGCCTCGAAAGTGAAGCGGGTGGCATCGCGCCCGTAGCGGCGCAGGGAGCAGAGGGGCCAGGAGACCAGTTTGACGCGGGGGTTGTGGGTGTCCCAGAGGTAGATGTTTTCGTGGGTGATTTGCAGTTTGCACTCGCCGTAAATGTCCAGGTTGGGGCAGGGGAGGAGGAACACATTGAATCGGTCTGGAGAAGGGGGGAAATATAAAATAAAATAATTGGGGGTGAGGGGAGGGTGTAGCAAGGCTGAGCCCTGAGCGAGCGCCCCGCTGCCGTGAGCTCACCCGTCTGCTCACACTGCACGCCGGGTGCCAGCAGGTCCGGCTCCCCCAGGCTGATGTCATTCAGGCGGGCGCCCAGGCACTCAACTGACAGCGTCTTGTACCACTCCTCCGCTTCCAGCTCTGCAAGGCACCACGGCAGCCCCTGGGTCACCCTGGCCAAA
>NW_009632131.1:0-9662 GCF_000690535.1 Cariama cristata
AGCCCAAGTGATTCTATGATTCTATGATCCAAACACAACAGCAACTGAGCCACAGGACTGGTCCAGAAGCAGCTCTCCAGCAGCAGCAGCCTGCCAAGAAATCAGGTGCTGCTGCAGCTGCTGCCATCAAGTTTCTTTGTTTTGTTTTTTTTGTTTGGTTGGTTTTTTTTAACTGTGTCACTTGAAACATGGCCATGAGCATAATCCGAAGAGAAAGGCAGGGCAGAGGAGGGCAGAGGGCAGCCCTCCCACCAGGCTGTCTCCTGGCAGCTACACCTCCGCCTGCCCTCTCCCAGCTGCCTGCACTGACACATAGCTGTATTTAAACACCCCTCTCTCCTCCTGTCTTCTGCTGGTGCTTTTTCACAGAAACCTCTGCCTTTTTGCTGGTGAACAGTGAGAAAGCGAGCACTCCTCATGTCTTTCTCTGTTGCCAGAGACGGAGGCTTTCTAGACCTCTAATGGCATCTTAATTTTTCAAGTCCAAATTTCTTTCAAGCCTTTCTCTATTGAAATGAGTAATACCTCACACATCAGATGTCTCTGCTAGAGCCACGAGGATTTGGCATTTGCAGATATGCAGGAGGAAGTGCAATGAAAGGATCCATTTTCTCGGTAACTGTATCTATCACATTTCAGCCTGGTGCAGCATGCCACCCATGCGAGACTGTTTATTCTTCAAAAGATTGTACCTCTGGGGACTCTCCTGATTTCTGGTTGTTGCTTGGCTCACAAAAGTGCCCAGGTCCTGACCAAGCCTTGCCTTTCTCTTGGGTTTCCCCCATGTTGCTGCCCATCAACAGTGCCCATCAGGTTGTTTTGATCAGGGGGTGCAATGACTGTTGCAAGATGGGGAAAAAACTACAATGCCTCCAGATATCTGTTTGCTTTTTAAGCTTCTGCCTGCTGTTTTGGTGGGTAGCTAGTGTATGCTGGGAGCTTCGAAGCCCTTAACCTGCTCAGCATGGCGTTACCTCCCTCGTCCGCACCACGTGGCACTGCCTGGCATTTCCACCAACACAAACTTTGCACTGGCGAAACCCTCATAATTATGTTAATTTTGGGGCACAGCTTGTACTGTTACTTGACCTAGTCCTTAATTGTATGAACGGTGGGACAGCAGTGATACTAGGGAGCGTAATAGTCTCCCCTTATACTTCAATAAGGACATGTCCACCTCAGAGAGTAATACCATGACGTGATTTTTCAATGGCTCTTATAAGAAGCAACAAAGAGAAGGAGAATTTGCCTTTAAAGACATACAACTGCCTGTCAGAGTGGGTGCACGGCGGCGTGGCAGCTCCTGGCTCGACAGCCTTGCATCCAGCATCACCGGGCGGGCGCCCGGATGGCTGCGCCAGCTGTGCTCACTGCCGCGGACCAAGCTCCCAAGTCTTACAGCCACAGAAAATAACAGAACATTTTGTGTCGCGGAGTACATAACTCACTTGAGATGGAGCTCTGCAGAGACTGCTTAGCTCGCTTTGCATGTTCCCTCATCTTGCAAGTCCATTTCTGAATGGGAAGCAAAAAAAAAAAACAACTAAAAAAGGAAGTTACTCCTCTTCAGTGCTTTGATGAGCGCTATTTGTAAACCCTTTCAATTATTTTTTCCCACTATGAAAGCCTGGGAGGCCAATATGTGCTCTTTGTGGGATGTTTGCAATGAGACGTGGTCACATTTGTGGAGTGTTCCCATCTTCGACATGACTCCTGCCCCTCAGCTGTGTCAGAAATAGACCCGGCTGGCAGAAGCCAAGCCTTTCAAAGCAACCATCAGCTTTGTGTATCTGTGATTTTGGGTTTTGGGGTTTCAGTTCCCCTCCCCCCTCTAATTAATACACAGAAGACTTCTCCAGTTGGCCCTGAGTGACTTACCGCTTAGTCACTGCTGTTGAACGCTCTGGAAGTCACCGCAGCCCCACGGATGTTTCCCAGGTTTTAAAGGCAAAATGAGCCTGCCCTCTAGCTGCTGAGCGCACACACATCTTGCTTCCTTGGCTTTTCTGCAGCAGACACGACTTAAAATCCGTTTTGCTTCCTCCCCTCATGCTCCCTGGGCTCTGCTGTTTCTTGCCTTGCCCATACGCTCCAGCTGGGTTTGCTACGCGGTTCCTCCGCACGGACGTGACCGCCTAGATGGCCATTAACCGATAAAGTACGACTGCGTGACTTCTGCACAGTAAAGCTGACTCTCCAAGCCACAGGCCAGCAGTTTGTACCGTAAGTTCACCTGCATTGCCTTCATCATGGCGAGGAACCAGTTCCTGAAGGGCCGGACCGTTTCTCACAGCCCTCAGGGTCTGGTGATGCATAGCACCTAAGGTCAGCACCTGAATTTAAACCAGGTGTGAGATAAGGACCACAACAAAAATGGGTTCACGTGCCAGTTCAAATATGTATATAGATATTATTTGGATAAAACAATCTTGAAAAATGCAGGAGAAAGCAAGAGGTCACCTGTGTGCCAGGGGACTGATACTCTAAAAGCATAATGCTCCTGAAATGCCGAAAAGGTTCACATTTTTGAATTTTAAATGATGAGAAGACAAACTGATGCTTATACTTGATTATGTACTGGCACAAAGGCACACGGCACCATACAAACAGATTACTGTACAAAGCAGACACGGGGGCTGTGGATTAAGAAGCTAGTGGCTTGAGGCATGTGCTGCTTCAAGAAGTGGGATGCATCTTGAAGATCTTCTGGCTTTCAGGACTGAGTAATTAAATCCACTGTGAGGAGAGAGTAACTCAAAGGGTGGCTGGATAGAGAAGTCGTTTAGAAAAACAAGGGGAAAGAAGGAAGGTTGCACCATAAGGATCTTTCCACAGTGTTTCCTCACTTTCTCTCTGTTGTTCTGGAGTTCATCTAAAATGCCTGGAAGACAAGATCAGGCCCTTCGCATATCATAATGTAGGAAAAAAAGGAGGAGAAAACATGAATGGAGAAGAGCAGAAAAAGGAGCACTTTCCCCCTCTCATACTGGGCAATTGCTATGTGTATTCTGCTTGGCTACGCTGGCGAGAGGAGAAGTGATTTTAGGGATGTCAGCACGGTTGCCCGTGGTGAAGCCTGGCAGTGACCCTTCACAAATACAAAGTAATTTCTCCACATGGTCTGCAAGGAAGAAATGGTAAACCATTTCATAAATGTTGAAAAAGTTACTTTGAGTTTGGTTTTGGTTTTTTGGGTTTGTTTTGGTTTTTTTTTTTTTTCCTCAGAAAAATCAAAGAGCTTGTTGCAGAAAAAGGAAACATCTGGCACTTTCGACATGGACTATTCTGTTTTCAAGCATTTGAAATGAAAGACAAGAAATGAATGTTTGGGGAAAATGGCTTCTTTTTTATTGCTGCCTCTGCCTAATGCAAATGCTGGAGATAACATCGATCAGGTCCAGATCCTTTCTTTATCCAGGGTGACTTGGACACCCACTGCCCAAATTTAATGATGACGAAGTTCTTCCTTTCGTAACCATAAATACATGCTCTGTGTCCTGTGACAAGCCATCCTGGCTGGAGCTGGGCTCATCCCGAGTGACCGTGATGCTGGCAGTCCTCGAGGGGTTTCCACTGACTTCTCCTGTAGACACCATCTCACTTTGCTGGCAGCACTTAGGGGCTGACGGAGGCACAGAGGTATTTATTCACACAGTGCTTAGGCCACTGTGCTGAGAAGGGAGCAAGACTAATCAAATTAACTCTTTTGAAGACAAAACATAGTTCTTAACCAAAACTTCCTGTTTCTTGGAGAAACAGCCTAACTGCAAGGCTATGGTGTTACACCTTTTGTCTCCATGAAAATGGCTGTAAAGCACTCAAAAAGTAGCTGCTGGACTGAACAATAAAATCCTCCCTGACCCTTGTAAGAAGCTAGGAAAAGGGAAAGGACTGCTTTAAACCTTTCTGATTTAATTTTTTCTTGGAAAATTTGTATTTTAACTAACCTGTGAATTTTGTGGCAAGTGTCTGCCATCACTGAATGCTTAGAAGTAAAATGTACAGCCTCCTCTCCACCAGACGTTTGGTTAAGATGGTGGGGTAGAGGGGTAAGGTGGGCAGTCAAAGAGGGCTGGGCTGCGGGAAGCCTTTGAACATGATGGACAAACAGGAGAGAGCTGTAAGCAAAGCCCCAGGTGGTGGAAATTTCTTGTGGGGGTCTCTGAGGGTGCAATGAGGAGTGAGAACTTGCTGGGGCTGACGAGAGATGGCTCTTGGGACAGGCCATCGGAGGGGAGATTTGCAGCGGCGCTGGGGGTACGTTGCGGTATGCTGCACCTTGGCTTACTTCTTCAATAACCAGGTTGAGACCTATGGAACACCTGGCAGAAGCAGCATGTCTGAAAGTCATGTTTGATAAGGAATTTCCCACTTTGGAAGCCACTAGGTGGCACATGAGGTGTAGCAGAAATGAAGCGCGGTAGCTGGAGGCAGAGCAAGCTCCGCATGGTCAGGTGTGGCTGGAGGAGCCATCGCCTGGCCGTTGTTGCACAAGAGCCAGCTTGTTGCAGTAACTCCATATTCCATCATGTCACAAATGTGTGGGTGTTGCGGTTTGTTTTTTTTTTTTTTTTCTTTAAAAAAAGAGTAAAAATGTTGGCTTTTTGTGGGACACGGTATGTTAACAGGCAGGAACCAGCCCGCGGTTCTCCACGGGGACCTCCCTGCGTGCTTCTGCCTGTCTCAGGGTGCAAACTGAGGGACATAGCCACCCGCACCCTTAGCAGGCCATGTCTGAGCCTTTGTAGCAGTGACCAGTTACCTCCTGCTGTGTTTTCACTTCAAATTTAAAGAGAGTGTTATTTTACATGAACATTCACCAGTTAGAAATTTATCTCTGCCCAAATATATTTTATAAAGGTCACTGCACAGCCACCATTAGTCTCTACCTACTATTGCAGGGGACAGTGCTGAAGTAGTTGTCCAACTTTGTCACCTCTGTCTTGTATTGAACCATTTGGTCATTTTCTTGTGGTTTTTTTTTGTTGTTTGTTTGCTTGTTTGTTTTTAATGCTTAAGTTGAACAAACTCCAACAAAGAGCCCATGCAAACCCAGCTGGTTTATCAAGGCTAGTTACTGCTAGCGATGGGTCACAAATACATCTTTGTTTCAATAGCTAAAAGCATCTTCTACAACGTGCTTTTGATTCATTCCTCCAGTGGCATTTGCAAGTAATGCCACAGAGGTCTCTTAAATTCCCCCAGTGCCGCATTAGCATATGCCAGCTCGGAAACAGCCCTCTGAATCCTGGCCCTCTGAATCACTTTGTCATGGCACGGAGTGATATTTTCTCCCAGCTGTTCAGCTTGCAGGAATATTGTCATTTGGAAGAGAAAACTTAGTTAACCAACTGATGGAATAACATGTTGAAATATATGAAAACTAAAGGATACCTCTACAAAAATGTGGAAGAGTAAGTAGCCTTCGCTGTCCATGGAGGGAAACAGGTTCCACCTGCTAATGAGTCCTGGTCTCTAGGAAAAGACAGGCAGACAAGTGTTTTGAAAGGCAAAGATGGGGATTAGGCACCTTACTTCTGCACTGGGCATCCTTTGTACAACTGCCATCAACCACTCATGAAAGCTGTAGGCTGGACGCGTGAAAGATGAGGGCAGGGACATGTTCCCACTCTATTGCTTGCAATAAGAACCCAGCCCCTAATTTGATTATGAATTTCAAGGGCCCGTCATTAGTCCTGGAAATGGCTTGCTGCCTTTGTCTTTCTCTCCCAGCCAGTATGTGGGTAGCATTGGCTGGATGGTCTCCATCTGAGGCCTATACAGCTATAAAGGACTGCCAAGACGTATACACTTTCTGCTACTTGAAGCCTTGAGTGGATTTATAAATGAAGTAACAACTTAGAAACTTTAGGAAAAACTTGCTGGTTTGACTACATGTGCTTTTTCAGCACAAACACCACTTAGGGCTTTTCAAAGCACACCAAAGTGGTTGCTGTTTTAATTTCAGCATTAGCTGTCAAAATATCCCTCTTGGTGTCTGTCTTGTTCCTGTGGTTGTGGCCCTGCGTGGCTGGCTTTCGGCTCTGCAGTTCAGAAGAATCTGTAGAACTGAGCAAAAAGATGAAGGGAATCCAGCCACTTTAAAAAACAAACCCAAACCCCGACCAAACAAGCTATTTAGTAATTTCTGACTAAATTTCTCCTTTTGTCTAAGGATTCAGGCTGTAACAGTTGGACTTGGGGCCTCTATATGTTTTTGTTAGTTCAAAGTAAATAGCTCTGTTCTGTGGGAGCAGTGAAAGACCTATACTGTGCTATTTAGATCAGCAATAAGAAAACATGCATAAAAATGTTGAGGTATCATTGGATTTACTGTGAAGAGAGAAGGTGCTAAAGGAGCCCAAACTGCCTGTCTCCAGTAATTGTTGTCTACTGCACCCTACTTACTTCTGGCACGTTGCCCTCTCCCTCCCTTCTGCAGAGTGCTTCAGCTTACCTCCAGCTCTGCCAACACGTGCTTCCCCAGCTGAGCCAGCTACTGCTCCAGCCCTGTCAGATAATGAGCATGACCTTGGCATTTAAGGTCATGTAAATCAAAGGACAACTAACTCACCAATTGGTGTCCCAGACCATGCAGTAAGAAGTAGGTAAACACTGTATTGCTTAAAGTAGAAGAGAATTTACTCTTAAATGCATTTACTTTTGACATGCTGATCCTGCATGCCATAGCCACACAAGCACAGAGACCTTCTTGTAGCAGGAACAGATCTTCGAGCAGAAATCCCCATGAGGAACACCCAGATGGAGGTGGTATTGCTCTCACAGACATCTGAGAAATCAGAAATGTCCACCATCCACTTTAGGATGAACCCAAACTCCCGAGGCCTTTGCTGTTTAACAGAAAGGTCACAGAGACCTTTCTCATCTCTGTAACATCCTAGAGGTCACCAGAGAGACATTTACGGGGCAATGGCAGACCAAGAGTCAGTCCCTGCTCATGCCTGGTTTCAGGCTGGAGCTCTGCACCCTCTTGCCCACACCCAGCGGGATGAGATAAGGCATGCCAAGGGGGCTCCCCTTCCTTGAGGAGAGTGGTTCCACCTTGTTCTGGTTAAAGTTTGTTTGCAGAAAGCTAACCCTTGCTGTCCTACAGCCTGGCTGCTCTCCTCCCTGCAGGCTGTCTGCTCTTCCAGAACTGGGGATGATCTCTCTTGCTTAGAGCAGAGATTGTGTACCCACATTTTGCAACACTGTGGCCTTAGGGTGGTTGCTCGAACTGGTGCCTTCAAGTTTTTGACGTTTGCCCTCTAACGATGAGCTTAATCAGTTCCCAGTGGTGTCACCTTCAGCTGGGTTTTGACATCAAAACAGGCTACTGGGTGGGTGCTAGTGGGTGAAGTTGAAGAAACACAAAGTGGACTAGAGGAGGAAACCCCACACTGATCACAAGGAAGGATGCTATGACTGACCAGGACCCTATATCACATCTGATCTGTTCTGCAGGGTCTTGGCTACATGAGCTAGGCTTCCAAAACCCCAGCAGGCATGAGGAGAAGATTTTTCTGCTGCTATTGCAACACCGATTCCCCCAAGAATTTTAGCTGAGCTCACCACTGTTCCACCCAGACTCCTTGAAAAAAGATTGTTCTGGCCGCACTTCTGGAAAGAGCCTATTTGCTCACCAGAAGTCGGTGGCCTGATCCAACCTCGGTGATGTAAAGCACAGATAGGGAGGGGCCCTGGTCTTTGGCCTCAGGCCACGCCACCAGTGAGGACATGCCTGCAGCACTCTGTCAGCAGGGATGGGTTTTTTTCTACAACTACAACAATATTTTTTTCTAAAACTTTTCTACAGTGTTGACTGAGAGAATTGTCTTGCCCTACACTCTTAGCCGAAACAGCTAATCTGGTAAAGCTTTGCGAAGTAGAGGCCGATCCAGGGTTTGCACTTTGATATTGCAGTAGAGATGTTTCTTAGGACTGTGGGAAAAGAATAAGGTTCCTGAGGCAGTGCTAGGTTTGGGTGGCACTTCAGCAAAGCAGCTCATGATCATGGGTTTAATTTTCAACTTGAAGCTCTTAGTGCATGTTCGTAGCTACAGGGTCACCTTCGGTTTCCCAGGCACTGTGTTGAGCTATGGGCAGCCCACTCACAGAACATGGTGCAAGAATCTGCAGGTCTTCTTCACAGGAGGGTCCATAATTCAAAGAAACAGAATGAGATTGCAATTTAAAAAGAATTGGATGCATTCAAATTTTGCATGTTGAAATATTTTTATTAGACTATGAAATAAAAATTTTCTGTTCTGGCAGTGCCAAAATAGAACTTCTAGCCTTACCCAAATAGATGTTTACATTTTTTTTTCTTACGAAATGTCACTGAAATCATCCTGTGTCCTGGGGATTCTAGGTTTCAACTGTGTTTTCCCATGCACACTATTCTATTAGAAAATTTTCAGCTCTTTCTAGCTATCACTATAGGCTAATATAGAATCAATCCATCTACCTGCTGTACAATTTTGCTCTAAGAAATTCCCTCAACCACAGCATTTTAATAAAAGCTGCACTGATGCATATATGTTCAAAATCTGGTTAGAAACGTCTTACCTGCAGTGTGCTATATTCTGAAAGAGCATTATCATTACAATAAAATCTCTCTTCTCTTTCATCTGTGACCTACTTTACAGTAATTTCTATCAAAAACTATAAATGTCTGCTGAATAAAACTCTATACATTGCACTTTTTATCTTTTTTTTAATTAACCGTAATGAATTAACCTCTCAGAAGTCCAGCTGGCACCTAAAGTGATGCTCATTGCATGTTTCGGGCAACCGAGGAACTGGGGAGGTAAGGGTCTGACACGCCGGGTGTGTTACCATGCAAGCCGGCAGCAGAGCCTGTAAGACTGACAGCAGCAGCCTAATTTTCCAGAAGCTCAGGACAGTTTTGTTTCACTATATCGGTGCCTGCTTCTGAACTTAGTCATAAAATAACTAGGGGGGGGGGGAAACTCTTCTGGCATGAAGACTGTGGAAAGCCTTGAGATGTTTTGCCCTTCCACAGTTCCCACACAATCTATTAGTACATGTGATGCAATGATTTACTGCAAAATTTAGGAGACTCAAATTGCAATGTGCCAGGAAATGAAGCAGTAAAGATGAAAAGGAGGGAAGTCAAAATAGTTCCAGATCCCCTGCTTGTCCTTGAATTCCTCTGCCAAAATGTGGTGCTCGCACTGCCCTGTGTTTTTAGTTTCCTTTATCATGAGACGGAAAAGCTGGACAGATACCAGGAAAACTAATAGCCTGACTGACTGTGCAGGGACACAGTAAATGGGAATGGTCTTTATGTCTTGAGAACTGTACCAACACACAAGGTGAAGGAGGCAAAGACTCTTCTGGGTAATGATTCTGTGGGCGCACATGCAAGAAGTGACAGAAGACAAAATATTTTTCCACTTGGAAATGTTATTCTCTCAGGGGACCTTATTTTCCTCCTGCGATGATGTGGCAACAACCTGTTATAAACATGAACAGCACAATGAGTAACATGTCCTAGTTGGAGGGTCAGGAATGAACCTTCTAAAGCCACAGAACAGAAAAGCCATTTTGAATGTGTTTATACCATCTCCGTGCAGTGATTAGATTTGCTGAAAAAAATTCTCAAGGGGTTTTAATACCATTTTGGTTTGGTATGGTTT
>NW_009632132.1:0-217 GCF_000690535.1 Cariama cristata
TAGTTTGCTGGTGAATACACATACTGAACCTGAGGCCCACCAGAACTGGGGAAGACGGAGACTCTCCACCCGCAGCCAACACCAGGCACACGGATGGGCAGTGACCCATTGTCCTGCCCCAGTGGCACTGAGCTCCTTGCTCACCTCGCCCCCATTGTCCCCCCCAACAGCTGGTTTTGGGAACAGACTCTGTTCCTGCCTCAGTGGCTGGGGGGGG
>NW_009632132.1:271-14884 GCF_000690535.1 Cariama cristata
CGGGGCACCCAGTCCCGGGTCTGACCCCAGGAGCTGGCGTCGAATTGCCCTCAGGCGCACACAGGTCTCACCTGTAGCTGGCACCAACTCCTTCCAGCACACGCTCACAGGGGACAGAGAGCGAGCATATGAAGAGAGAGACTTAAGGAAAGATTTAAGAAGACACGAGAAGCTCGGACAGACTGCAGCGATAGGGTACAGGGCTCAGCCAGACAAGCGTACTGACCAGCCCCATTTTGCAGCCACCCACCCTTCTTACACCGCTCTCTGTCTATCCCCCTTTGTTCCCCGCTCTTTCCTCTTCCCCTGCTCATCCTCTGCCTCATGGATCCGTACAGCTCTGTCGATTCCTCTACCCCTCACAGTCCGGGGTCCCCCGGTGTGCAATATTATCAGTTGCAAAGTCCAAACTGATCTTCCTGGAAGTGACACCTGTGGTTTCTTGATAGCCCATCAGTTAGTGTGAGTGGTGAGGTTTGTGTCTTGCCATTGTCTCCACATTTGTTTTGTCAGGTCTGTGTCTCAGTGTATTTTGTTTGTGGTTTCCCCCTTTTCCCCTTAGTGACAGATCTCCAGTCAGATAACCTCTCTGGAATAAACTTCCTCACACTCTCACATGCCCCTATCAATTGACGTGACTGACCAGGTTTGGTTCTCATCACTGCCTCCCTTACCATGTCAGTCGGGTTTGTGTCCCTGCACGTTCTTGTTCATGGCTTCCCCCTTTTTCTTATTGTCCCTGTTGCATGGGAAAAGGCCCTTGACCAAATACCCTTAAAGGAGCAACACTCTCCTTCCACATACCCTTCCACATACGTTTGAAATCCTGACCCTCATCTTAGCTATACTGTACACCTGTCCTTGCTTAGACATTTATTTTAGTTCTGCACAGATACTTTGTATAGGTTAAATTTAGGGATTTTAAAAGGTTGGGCAGGGATTATATTACAATTGGAATGGCCAACTGAATCCTGTGGTTTTGAATGGTGATTGTTCTGAACACCACACACAATTGTACAATTTAGACCAAGTCTGGGACTTGTAGTAGAATTTAAACTTGTAGTGTAATTTAAACCAAGTCTGTAGTTTATTTAAACCAAGTCTGGGACTTACTGTGCGTATTGTGCAGTAAGTTTGATGACTCACAAATGCTCTGGATTTAGCACATACAAACCATAATTGTCTGTGAGCAGGTCTGACATTTCATGAAACCTACACTTTTTCTGTCCAGTCATAGACAAATATGATAACCCTATGTTAAGTGGCTTAAGACTCTAAACCATACTGAAATACTTCAGATAACTATAGATCCACTAAGAGAATGAATGGAAAAATCAGTTGTACCTTGTAGATAAACTCTGCCAAATACAGATACTATGTTAAGTCATTACAGTCTTAAAAAATAAGATATCTGTTTTGCTTCATTTAGAATCTCAGTGTAATAGTAATCGTGAAGTCACTGTTACGGTCTTCATTATGTATGATCAAGACCTATCTATCTTGGAAGCCGAAGTTATATCCCTACATAAATCCATGACCAGTACAATTTTACAAGGACAGAAACAAATGCTACACGTAGCTAGTTATGGTGACAATTTTCAACAGGATTTAGCAATTCTGAATTGTACTGTGTGCACAGAGTACCTTTTGTATAAAGAATGAGAACAGTTTTCTAGCACCTAGTTTCTCCTAAGTCGTTAGCAATACATTTTCCTGTAAGATATGTCATGATAATGAACATCAATATTAATCATATTCTATAAAGCACCATTTATATTTTCCATGTTATATGTTGTATTTAGGGCCTCTTGACTGCATCTGACATTTTTCATTACTTGCAGACTTTTCAGAGATGTGCAAGTCTAATCCCTGTTAAAAACACAGAGGCCACTGGCGGTCAAAGTTTCTCTTAAAAACTACTACCATTTACAGCTCCACTAAGGGGATTGTGAGTTAAAAGTGCACAGGAAGAGTGAAATAACAACAGAGAATTAATATTTTTGCCAGAAAGAGGAAATGTGATATGCGATTCGTGTTTCTACCCGTTTCCTTCTTTGGTGATCTCAAATCATCAGGGAAAATAAAACCAGAAAAATAGCTCAAACACTGACTTTACATCCAAATAAACTTTAATAAGCAAATCAAGGCTGGAGAAATGGGCTGACAGAACCTCATGAAGTTCAGCAAGGGGAAGTGTAAAGTCCTGTACCTGGGGAGGAACAACCCCATGCACCAGTACATGCTGGGGGCCACCCAGCTGGAAAGCAGCTTGGCAGAAAAGGACCTGAGAGTCCTGGTGGACACCAGGTGGAACAGGACCAGCAATGCGCCCTTGCTGCAAAGAAGGTAAATGATATCCTGGGCTGCATTAGACAGAGTATTGCCAGCAGGCTGAGGAAAGTGATCCTTCCCCTTTATTCAGCGCTGGGGAGGCCACACCTGGAGTCCTGTGTTCCATTCCGTGTCCCCCAGTACCAGAGAGGCATGGACATACTGGAGAGAGTCCAACAAAGGGCCATGAAGATGATGAAGGGACTGGAGCATCTCTCATATGAGGAAAGCCTGAGAGGGCTGGGACTGTTTAGCCTAGAGAAGAGAAGGCTCAGGGATATAATCAATGACTATAAATACGTGAAGGGAAGGTGCAAAGAGGACAGAGCCAGGCTCTTTTCAGTGGTGCCTAGGGACAGGACAAGAGGCAATGGGCACAAATGAAACACAGGAGGTTCCATCTGAACATCGGGAGATACTTTTTTACTGTGAGGATAACCAAGCACCAGCACAGGTTGCCCAGGGAGATTGTGAAGTCGCCCTCCTTGGAGATACTCAAAAGCCATCTGGACAGCCCTGGGCAACTGGCTTGAGGTGGCCCAGCTTGGGCAGGGCAGGTTGGACCAGGTGACCTCCAGAGGTGCATTCCCACCTCAAGTGTTCTGTGCTTCTGTGAAATCAAACACGAGGTATAAATATAATTGGAAATCTAAGAGTTTTGTATATACTTTTTTCTTTCCTTGATTGATATTTTTAAAATCTAGTCAATTTAGGAAGCTGTAACAAAAGAACACAGTCCCGGGCTTTCCTCCTACATTCAATCCCGTGAAATGCTGAGTATGTTCACATCTCTATTGGAACACAGTCCCGGGCTTTCCTCCGACATTCAATCCCATGAAATGCTGAGTATGTTCACATCTCTATTGACTTATGTTTTCTTTCACACTTGATGAACTGAGATCTCAATAAAATGAAAAGGACCGGTGATGTATTACAGTCACTGGATTGTACAGTCTGCACAATCCAGAACAAAGGAAGTCATGACAATTAATTACTTAATGTACTTGCCAACAATTCTATACTTAACTTGTATCACTTCGCATTAGTTTAAGTCTTTTCACTCCTGGATATGACTTCACTATCTCTGACAGCAATTTAAGATCAAAATCCTACTTAATCATCTGTTTTTAGTGAGAAATCGTAGGTTGAATAAAGATGGTGTTATTTATTTGGACCTTTTTGAGGAGGCAGGGGAGATGCTGTTGTCAGTTTCCTTTGTCTTTTAATCATTTAGATCTCTCTTCATGGTACGGTCTTCAAAAGAAACCTTATTGCTTGTGATAGACAATTTGTGTCTGACATTCTGCTGGTGGCAGATCAGTGCATTCCTCTGACTCGCATTGCGCTTCAGAATTCTGCTGCAAATTACTATGTTGTCAGTAAAAGGAGAAAAATAAGCACTGTTTTTTATTTGGTGCTGAATGGTTTTACCTCCAGTGATTCAGTGTCCCCATTTTTACAAGCCCTTTGCAATGCTTAAATTCATGAAAAGTTTCAAGAGTTATTCAAGTCACTCTTTTGGGATCTTCTCGATGACAGTAAGTTGTTTTCCATGCTATTTTAACAAATACACACAACTCACTGGTTAGGGTCCTGATGTTCTCTCTCATTGGATCAACAAATCTTTATTATTTTCTGTTGTTATTATTTTACCTTAAATGGGTGAACTAGGATCTGGATTCTGCTCACAAAAATTCGAATGCTTTAACAGGGTGTCCGAGTTGGTGACCTACTTGTCCTGTCTAATCAATAGAGACAAACACCTCTGGATTGCAACTCTGCCCATCTCAAATCTGAATCATACTTTAAAGAAGCCTCTTTCTTTCTGTTGATCCTAGACAAAGCCTAGGTTTGCTCGGCTGCCAACCTTCATTAATATTAAAGCACCAAACACAGTGTTTTTACATTTGTGTGACAGTCCTGAAAACATCTTCCCCTGATCTGTAGCCCTATGGAAAAATCCCATTTTTTTCTGTGTTTTTCACATTTTCAAAATATTCTTCCTGTCAGAAAGCTCTCCCTCCCCATTAATTTTGAGTGTGCAACCAGTTCAGAAGTGAGAGCTGATGCTTCTTCTCCTCTATCCCACTCAGCTGCCAATCATTCCAAGAACAGGAGAAATATTTAAAGAAACAAGATCCCAAGAAGCTTGATATGTTCCAAAAAGGAGAAAAAAAACCCCAGCACTTTTCCATGTCAATAAAACCTTGGATCACCTTGAATCTTCTCCTACCCTCCATGTTAATTTATTGTAGCTTCCAACAATCACCACTAGACAAACTGGGGAAAAGGTTTCTTTCTTGGGTATGAGGTATAAGTAGTACTGGAGTGAGACAAATGCTGTTCTTGTGGTCCTGAGATTCAGGAAACAGGTAAATCAGCTTTGGCAGATCTGAATTCAGTGACGGGGCCAACAGCAGGCTATAGGGAAACACTATTTTTGCTCCTATTGTTTTCTCTCTTCTGCTGTTTTTTTCCTGCTTCTTAAATCATGTTAATGTTCAGAAAACTAGCAAGTAAAACTTTCAGTCCTATCCTTTGACACACAGTAATCTTAGACAATGCACAGATTTTTATGGAATTTCTTTTTTTTTTTCCGCCCATCCACGTCAAAGGGCAAGACAAACTGAAGGCCTGTTCCGCCGTGGGAACACAGATGGGGTCAATGCAGTAAAGAATTTTGCATTGCTGTACATCGTGCTGTGCCCATACTGTGGCTAAGGAACAATAATGCCAGCCTCATATGTGGAAAGGTGATAAGACTGGCTAAAAAAAGACACTGAATTTGCGTCAATGGGTTCCTTTTATAGGCCTTTCGGGTACCCGGAACTTTTACTCAGTGTTTTCAAGGTTTCGTCACAACTGTGAATAGTAAAAACCTTTTTAAAGCTGAGATTTGCTCTCTAAGTTTTTCAGGTTAAGAAGAGTCACATGAGTCAGTGAAAATCACAGGTCAGAAGCACTTTAATCAGAGAACATTAGTCTTCGTGCTAATCAACCTATTTACACAGCATCAATGCAAGACTAATTTGAACAGAAGCTCAGTTATACAGATCTTTCTGTATAACTTTTCTGCTCATGTTGTCTCTAGTAATTTCCTTTTTACCCTAGAGTTCTTCTAAATGAAGACAACTCTTCAGTCTGTAGTGATTCTACAGCCATCATTTGAATTACTTCTCTATTACTGCATAAGGAAAGGGAGAGATGAAGCACTTATGCACGTACATGTACGTCTTGCTGCCTATGTGCTCTTGTCAATGCACAAGGCAGAGCAAAAGCTTTTCACAAAAAGGAAGAATCGGGACCCACACAGAATGTCAACAGAAAAAGCATGGAAGGGTCCATGGCAGCTACAGAAATGGGGTAGCATAATTGCAGGCTGCCCTTGCGTGCCTGAGACCTGCAGGAAGGATTCGGCTTCAGCTGATGCTGTGTGGTGCAGGTGGCAGTTGCTTGTGGCAAAGAGGTGCTGACAACTGTCGGAACAGTCACAGGCTGGATTTTGTGGACAAAGCATTCTGCGTTGTGTCCGTGAATCAGGCAAGGAGTTCCATTCAGCCTTAGCCAAGCACGCGCCTGCTCTTAGCACGCAGTAACATATGCAGCCGTATGATAACATATGCTGCCATATGAATTGGCATCCATGGTAGTGCTGAGACAAAACACCAAACCCCTTACGAAAATGGTAATGGCAAGAAAGGGAACGCAAATGGCAGCAGCAAAAGCCACAATGGAGACAGCCCCTTAATGAATAGCAATGAAGGTGGTTCAGGGTAAACTGTGATATTTTAACTAACCTGAAACCATTCAGTATAAAATTCATACATTCTCACTCCAAGGTGAGCCTGGAGAGGGAAGAGAAGATGCACTCTTCATTGCAAATCTTGAGGGAAGTGTCTTCCTGACCTTCCAGGTGCCCGAGAGAGAACAGAGTCAGAATTTTCCTCCCACCATACACTTAACCATGCTTGTGAGGCAGAAAAGCTGCTATTTTTGTATCAGCAGCTGGGGCTGCTGAACACCAGTTAAAGGCTTTCTGCCAGTTTTCTCCCCAATGATTTGTTTACAGTTGGGCTCTTTACATCTGATAAACATAAAGCTTTGAATGTCCTCAGAAGAGTTTTATTCTAAAGGTTACAAATGAAAATACTAGTTGCAGATAGGTGTTAGAGTCCAATACTCTCTTGACCAATTTCTTGTAGATATTGCGTGCAAGGAGGGTGTAATATTAAATGTCAAATGTCTTATTATGTCTTATTTGAAGACAGTTGATGTTACATGGGATTTCTGATTTAGCAGAGTGAATCAAAATACACCAAAACCACAATACAAATGTAAGTTACACAGCAAAATACAGCAATTGCAATTGCAGTTCAATCATAATACCAATGTGATTCCCATTGGTGGTTTTTATACTACACTCACCGTCGTGACGCTGGGTATCCCAAGTCACTGGGAAGGAATAGGTGAGTCGCAGGCAGCTCAAGTCTCTTGCTCTCATTGAAATTATTCTGTTAGTTGTTCAACTTTTATACTTTTTGTTGGGCTGAGCCATGTAATCACTTCCCCCACACAAGTCTGATATTCAGGGAGACATTTGCGCTCTTTTAATGAACTCATGGGGAAACTTTTAAACCACCAGTTGGTTCACTCAGCTGTTGATAGCTGCTTATCTGAAATGTAGGCCACCATCTAGTCTTCTTTGTGTTGAGATAAAGTCAGCTTCTTTGCAATAGCTGTTCTTAGTCCCACCCTGCATTGTTCCCTGAGTTTCATGGGCACATTGCCCTTGCCCATCTCCAGTGAACCTTCTTCCATTTTAGGGGTTGATTCAGAGAGTCACACTCCAACTCTACTGGTTTAGTCAATCACAAGAGGATACAATACTCTGATAACCCACACTAAGAGCTGTAATCCTTGTAAGTCGACAGTGAGATGGACTTCAAATCAACACAGAGGACAAAACAACTGCCAGCCTGGTTATGACAGGTGATCAAGGGAAAATCTGTGTTGTAACATATAAAGACACCGTGAGCTACGGCTCCAAAGGAAGTGGCAGGATGTCTTTGCTGTGTGCAAGGAAACAAGACTATTTTTTGCTATTTGACAAATGGAAGTGCCAAATGTGGGACTTCTATTTGATGTTGGTGCTTGTTTTGCTGGTAGTTCCAAAGTGGCACTTAACTGTGTAAATCAGCATGCTGATTTTCTCTGGCACTTCAGCACAGGAACTGCCATTTCTCAGTTTTGTTCTCTTTTTTGTCCTCATTTATCCTGCAGACGTTAAAAAGTAATAATGGATAAACCTGGATACTTCTTAGGCAGAAACCTCATCTAGAGCTGAACTACATCTGCAACTACACTGAAATCTAGATCAAGAGCTTGGCTGGGACATGGAGTAGGTGATCAACTGGAAATTTTTTTTCCTCTCCCCCATCCTAAAGCTCAGCAAAGCCTACAGAATATAATGTCTTCCTAGAACCGTTGTGAAACCTCTGAGGCTCAGTGAGAGGGGAAGGGAATGACTGGGTTTTAGATGCAAAGTGACTTTCAAGGTTTAATGCATTAGAAATTTGCTAAGCCGAGGAGGGCTTCCATTGAATTTTCTGCTAATTTTAGAAAATAATTTGTACAGATAGAATACTCCGGTTATTTTTGTTAATAATTAGACTCCAAAAATAGCAAAGCTCTACTTTTTCATGTGAATCAGGCTTATTGCCTGATACTGAGAAAGGGCCTAAAAATAACTGGGTTTATAGTTGATTAGCACTTTCTGGTTCTTTTTCCTTGGCACTAGAGAATCAGTCAAGATGATGATGGGGTGGGGAAGAGGCTGTCCAGTGGTGTAGCTACTTCCCCTACAAGAAACACATTGTGACCATTGATAATGGGGGCGGTAGGTCCCCCCCGCCCTTTTCTTAACAGATTTTTGTGCACTTGCCAGGGTGATGTGAAGTAGCATTAATGTACCAGGCTGTTTTTGTTTCCTGTCCATTTTGTGTCCATCTTGAGGAGTTTCTCATAAGGGGGTATATCAGTTGTTATTTATTTGTACATCACTGGAACTATGATTCTGTTCAGCAAGGCAGGCACTTAGGCACCAGCAATGATAGTAGTAACCAATAGGAAAATCACAGTGGAAAGTTCACACTTCTCTGGCTTTGTAACTTCATAGCTCTTTATGCAATGATCTGCAACAAACTCTTCCTCTTCACTGCGTTCAACTTTGATATTTTCAGTAGAGGCTCCTGTAACTTCAGTTGCTATTTCTACAACAAGCTGTGCCTTGTGATGTGAGGTGTTTTAAAGTAATCTGGCACATGAATATCTCTCTTCATTTGGAGATGAATAAAAACTATCAGCCACATTTACATTTCTGCTCACTGCTTCCAGATAACAGCAGCGTGTGTTCCCTACCTTATAGTTGTGAGAACAACTGCTAACAAAGCTAGGGTTTCATGCCTCAGAAAATGACCTTGTCCTTAAATTTTTAAAAATTTATTTATTTTTTCACAAAAAGAGCTGAATTGCCTAGTCATCCTTAAAATACAACTAACTGCCACCTGTTAACAGACCCATAATGTTCTGACTACAGATCCCTATGCACCATTCATGGCTTTGGAGCCATGATGATAAATAGTCTGTAATTCAGAATTTATGTGGAGTTACATCAGCTTACCTGGGTGACCTACCACATATTATGGAGGCTTCTTTTATAGGGCCTTGCACACTGAATGTTGGACTCTGCAGAAAAGTGAAAGGGCAGTCTTTTTATTCTCCAGTGCAGTTTATCTACACTGTGAGCTATACTGTAGAAAAGAAATATTAAGGTGGCACTGGTAAGTCCCCTCACATGCACATAGAAGGGAAGGGGCCGACAAGGGCAGAACAGTGAGAAACCTGAATCCTCCTCCCAGCTAGTCCAACGAGTTTGTGCAAAGGCAGTCCTAGAAAACTGCCTCGTTATTTACTGAGCCCCACATTACAGGAGGAAAAGGAGCTGAATCATGACTTGCAAAATAACAATGTAGGCTTTGAGCTATTCCCAGGGAAACATAGCATGGAACAATTTCTTCATCCTATTTGACTGCAAAGTGCCAAATCTACCCAAGCAGCATTACTCACCAGGAACCTTGAACTATCAGTGCTCATGTGCACGCAGGAAGAACTATTAGCCTTGTTCCAGCTATCGCCTCGCGGTACCCAGGTCCCCTAGAACTGGTGCTGGATTGGCAGGACTTGAAGACTCCACTCAGACAGCCGCACATAAATCTGAGGGTTTCCATCTTATCTCAGAAAGTGAGGCAAGACTGGTGCTATTTAACTACTTGTATTGCAGAATACAAGGGGAAGGGAAAGACGACAAGTTCAAGCCAGTGCTGTTCCAGCAATATGACACCTTCACAGCCTTCCCAACTCTGCCGTGCCGAATCTGGATGGGAGATGGTAGTGGTAGTGTGAATTTGGCCCCTGAACAGCACACGGTAGCTGAGTGTGACTTCTTGTTGGTATAGAAGTGCTTGCCTGATCAGGCCAGATGGGACATTAAAATATCAGTATCGGTGCAAGTAGTAAGCATTTAATATTAACAATTGTCACTACCAAATATAGAGGTGACTTTGCAATGAATGCCCAGGAATTAAATTGATATGGTTTATTTTTAGATTCCCTGAGTTTGTGACCAGTATTTTAAAATCAACTGGAAGACTTGATGCATTTTATTAGCACAGAGATATTTCTTCCCCTTGTGCAACTCCCTGAAAGGCAAATCAGAAATAAAATGACATTAAACTTGGAAAAGCTCTTTATTTCCCAGAGGCTATAGCCTAATTCAAATGGAAAATTCTGCTATCAGCTTTTCCTCAAACTTTCCCTCTGAACTACCACAAAAGCTAAGCCTCTAATAGCCCTGTCAGAACAACAGGCTGTTTCCCCTTCTTATATCTGTGCATCTTGATTGCCTTTGTTCTGGAGAGTTTTGGATGTAGTGCTGCAAAGAGAAGAGATCTGTCAAAACTCCCCAAAACCAGAAATCTCAGAAGGAAAATCTGTTGCAGGAAAACATACAACATAGTTTATACCTACTGCTTTTTTTCTGCATAATTGAATGGAAGAGCAGGAAAAGTATTCCATGGTGATCAGTCAGTTAAGTGTTCCCTGGCCTTTAATGGCTATTTTAGGTATGAGGTGCACTTCAGATTTTGATAGAAGTAATGCCAATTAGGTAACATATGGCTGGCAATAACATTCTTAGCTCTCACAGTTGATCTCAGTTTTTAAATGCCCATGATGATATCAGAGTTTCATCCAGTCAACACTGATAGGCCGAGGACCACTTGTTAAGGCACCGTCCTGTTTGTCACTACTGTAATGTCTCAGCTTCTACCAAATGAATGAAGGATGGTGAAATTAAATTAAATTCTCACCTTCTTTAGTCAGAAAAGGAGAGGCTTGAAACAATAGGAAGGAGGGAAGGACTTCTTTTTTTCATCATTTGGTTTTATTTGCCTTTCATGAATCCTTAAAAAGGATGGGATGCCGCAGTGTTTCCACGTCAGACGTAGCTGTATATCTGTACGAGACCAGAAGCTGCAGCCTGTGAGAGCCGCTGGCCCTGTGAGGCTGCTGGTTGCAGTCTGTGCTGCTCTGTGATCGACCCACCCTCTGACTGGATTCTGGAGCAGAAGAAAGGCCGCTGTAACATACAACAACTAAAAAGCCCCTACTTCTTAGCAAGGCACCGCATTCAGAAGAGCTCTTATCAGAAATCACGCTGTTCCTAACTGTCCTCATAATGGTACTGAGCCAGAAAAAGTCTGAGAAGTCTGAAATACATCTCAGAAACACCGTGGCCCTGACAGTCTGGCATTTATTTCTCAGCCTGCCAGATCTACTTACAGGTATCAATCTGGTGTCAAAATAACCAGTGTGCTTGAGTATATCCACCTCTTCCATTCCTGATTACACTGAAGAATGGAAAGAAAACCAGAGAGTATCTAGCCACAGAACATCACAGCTTGTCTCCTTCATGAGTTTTCAAATTCTCCTCTATTTAATTCTCTACCATTCAGATTCTTGACTCATGTGACAGAGGCCATTACACGGTGACAAATCCTATGCTGTATATTTGGAGGGAACAGTGTGGTTATATGTGGAGATTTGTTTCCAGATTATTGATTGCAGTAACTTAGTCGCTAGCCCATGAAATGAAGAATGAATGTAGCCATCTGCCAGCTGTACTTCACTTTTAATATTACGCACCAGAGGGCAACAGTTCTAAAACATGATTCCACACTGAGCTGAAGCTGCAAAACTCTCTTGACTTCAATAGAAACAGATTTGAGACTTTGAGAAACTCCTCACTGTGCACCTTAGCTCACTCCTCATGATGCTTAAGGGGCTTCAAGCAAACAGATGGGCAACAGAGTCTAATGATAGACCAGCCGCTCTACACAACAGAGTATAGGTGAAAGCACAAGGCATTTCTCCCGCTGTTCCTGTAACAGGGATCTTGTAAACTAACAAAGTGTTGCAGTTAAGTCTGTGATATTAAATCTAAAGCAATAATAGACATTAGATCTGTCACATGCTAGAGATAATCAAAATGCAACCTTGTCCTAAAGAAAGGAACGTCTTAACACTTTTTCAATAATGGTTTGCTGTCCTTTCATGAGGTACTTTGCAAAGAGTAAATTTCAGGTAATAGTAATAACATTTCTCTCATATTTCCTTCTGTTCTGTGCTGAACTAGGACTGTTCATGCCCTGCATTGGAGCTTCTACTCTACACGCATTGCAAAATCTCCATGTTTATAAAAAGGACCACAACTTCAATTGGATGCCAACATCCATATCTACAATTTGTTACCTGTTTTTTGCTGTGGTACCCAAGCTGCACTGTAATGTGCAGTAAGCAGTCAAGAGGGCAGGTTGGATGAAGAGCTCTTTTATTACCTGCACTGGCACATAGAATGGTCTAGAACGGCTCAGACTTCTACAAATGCTACAGATACTTAACATCACTCCCATCCTTACATTCTCTTGTCTCATTTCCTATCATTTCAGTCCAACATTGTTACACCTAGCTTCAAAAGCTTTTCATTCCAGAGTGTGCTTATAGTGTGCATTCTTTAATTTCATGAAAACAGATTCTGCTCCTACTGTGTATACAAATCTATAAACCCAAATTTCTAACCCACCTCATAATCTACACTAGGCTCAGGTTTATAAGTTTATCCTGCCATTGGCACCTGTATCTCCTGCATAGTATAAATGTAACTGTCCATGTCTTACTATCATAGAATAATATGGGTGGAAGGGACCTCTGGAGGTCATCTAGTCCAGCATCCTGGCTAGATTTGGAGTTTTAGATTTTAGAGAGATTTGCAGTTGCATTGAACTTGTAGTTACCTGCAATTTAAAATCAACTGAGCCTAATTTTTATGAACAGAAAGTAGATTTATAGCTGCTGAGGAATGGGCTATTTCATCCTGATTTTGAGAAATACCACAACATAAAGCCTCCACTAAGAAAAACACATCCACAACGAAAGGCAAACATTCTTTACTGGTCTTTGAAGGCCCTATTTCCCGAAAACACGTCCCTAATGCAGTCATATATAACATCCCTGTTTCCAGGCAGTAATGTCTGCCTGCAGTTGAATGTTTTCCTCATCTGGTCTCTGTCGGAACCCCTTGATTTCTGGCCATTTTGCAGTCCTTGTGAACGTCACTTCCTTAGCATAAAAAGGTTTTTCCATGACTAGGGAAGCTAATGAAACCTTATTTCTTGCAAGTATGTGCTCTTTATCCCCTCATCTCCCAACTTAGGTCTGAGCTCTGCCTAGGCTTCTTCCTACATCTTCATTACTGATCACACAGTATTGGTTTAGTCTGGAGACTACACATTACACATGTAACACAAGCCAGTTAGCTTAATAAACCTAGAGCAAGCAGAAAGAATGACAGCTGAAATCTGGATGCTTCAATTTCAATGGATCATCAAATTGGCTATCCTTCTACCTAATTTCTCATTTTTAAGAAATGTATAGGAATACGAATGTTTGATATTTTCACTCTTCTTTCAAATTAGACAAGCTCAAAGGTTATCAGTTGGAGACACAGACAAGATACTGTGGCAGCTTCATTTCCTCAGAAAATCAGACTAAAACTTCTCTTCTCAGACCGTGGAGCAGATTCTTTGCTTAATCCAAAGATCACTTAAGATATGCTCCCACAAACCTGGGACACAGACTTATTTCAAAACGATACAAGATAAAGGAGTCAAGGGAAGTTTTAGCCTGTACCATTGTGTCATGACTTCCAAGAAGCTGTTGTACAAGTAAGCCTAAATTTTGGCTGGAGGATACCAAATACCTCTTACATTTGGTTATGCCTTTATATCTGCAGCAGGAAGAAGCTGTATTGTTGGAACTGCTATCGTGACTGCGTATCAGCTGATAATCTCTTGCATGCTAAAGGTGTAGATTATTAAATTCGTACTAATGAAGATGGTCCTAGGCATATTCTATGCTAGTAGTTCTGACACAGAGAGCTTTCTGGCCCAAGAAATAAGTATAATCAACATTTAGATACGGTAAAACCATTTGTTTAAAAAGAAGAGAATGCTGAAATTCCATCATATTAAACTATAATTCCATTCTTAGTAAGTGTAGTTTCTTAATGAAAGGGTAGACATTTCCAGGCAGAAAATACTGTTAACCTCTTCAATGCCATAAAAATGTCATAAATAGCTAAGAATTTGTCAAGGTGAAACACTGCAGCTTGAATTACAAAGATTGGAATTTTAACCTCCAGTCCTGTGTCTCCATAGTAATATCAAGAAAGGAACATTGAAATTCAAGTTTATTTTTACTCTACACACATCAGCTTTTGTCACGAACCTCCTAAAAAATGAGTTGCACATATTTCACCATCTTGCCTCTCCGTAGGCAGATGGATATATGAAAAAGGCTCACATTTTCAAAATAGCCTACAGTTTTTGAATACCCAGTTCTCTCTTGTATTATAGGAATTGTACATCCAGATAGCCTTGTAAGTCCGTGTTGACTTAGGTCCAGTTTTCAAGAAAGAATTTCAGCAGTTTCCATTGGTGCACCTGTGCAACTCCGCATATCTGAAAGTCACATCTGTCACTGAAGTGCCTATATGTGTTTTAGAAACCTATGTCAAGATGTTTAGGTGTGAGATTCTGAGAAATTAATGTGGGTTATGAATCCTGCCTTTTGTAAGAACTCAAAGCTTTTCAAAAAGCGGTCCTGTGC
>NW_009632133.1:0-16098 GCF_000690535.1 Cariama cristata
CGGGCACCACTTCTCACCCCTGCCCCGACACCGGTTCGTTTTCCCAGTTAGAATCTGCGGGTTAAATAGTCCTTGCACGACACCAGTGGCCCTCGTAGCAAGCCCAAAGTAATTGAAAGAAGCCTCAGATCACCTGTCGCGCTTCTTCACCCTGCAAAGGATATTTAGTAGCTAGCTGTATATTTGACAACAAAACAATCCGCAACATAGAGATATATTTTCATTTAGTATTTAAATCGGACTGGGGCCCTGTTGTGTTTGTGGTGCCAAACACAAATTTCTTCCTGGAGAACAAATCAGCCGACCTTCCTAAGCATGGTTTGCTTTATTAAGCTTAAAGACATAAACGCTGCAAGCAACTTCCTTGCCACCAGCAAGCTCTTTCAGACACTCATGCTTGGTTCCCAGGCTTTCAGCCCCAAATCCGGACGACTTTCCGGTTTGCCACTGTTGCTCAGAGTCAACAGTGAGAACATTTTATGTACAATCTGAACCGCGTTCATACACTACAAGGAAAATTTTGTGAGACAATGTCTCACAGTCCCATGTCACGACCCCTGACAAAGACCCGTAACAACTGGTAGGTAGTCCTCGCTCAAATATTCTATTGTCTAAAAATATTTCTACACCTGGATGGGAGCTGTAGACATAATTAAAACTGTTTTAATGTAGCTCAGGTAAGAGGCAAAACAAAAAGGGGACAACAGCGTGCGCATGGCAGAACAGACACCCTACAGCAGTAACGAGGGCCACCAGCCCTGCTGTCGCTCCTCTGAGAGCGCTGTGACTCTACAGGCCGTAATTACTTCTCTGGAGAGCAGCGCAGACGTACTCTCGAAGGCAAGGTGTAGTCAGGGGACGAGGCAAACAAATGGGCTCAAGGGATGGAGGGCAAACGAGGTCGGCAATGACCCCAGGAGCAAGCGCAGGATTCTCCGGCCGTCAGCGGCGGCAGGCACAGCCCAGTCTGACGGCGTGCCCCTGGCAGGAGTGCCTTTTGAAGAGTGACTCAAATGGGAGGGTGCGGTGGTCGCTTTACAGTGCTGGGCATGGGAAGCAAAGGGGAAACGGAGATGAGGACTGGAAGGGCTGGCACAGTACGGAGAGGGTCCGTATGGACCATGGCTGGTGATCTGCGATAGCTTGGGACTACCTGGGGGAAGTTCTCTGGTCAGCGCAGGCAAGAATTATCTGCTTCAGACCGTGGGAGAAGGAAGTCTCTGCAGGGGGACTCCGTGAAGGTGCTGAAATGGCCAAGAGAATGACCTTAGCAGCAGCATTAAGGGAAATATCAATTCATGTATATGAGACAAGAAGTGTATCATAAGTTAGCTTTAAAAACACTTTCAACAGGTCTTATAAACTTCTCTCACAGCCTCCCTCGTATCTCTAGGAGTCTGTGCTGGTCACTTAAAAACTTCTAACAGCACCATTCAAACCTGAATTTTGATGGATTTATGTTCCTATGTTCCTGCATATTCCTTTCCATAAATATCCTGGCTATATCCATCACAGTAATTTTGAATATCCTTTTTAATCCACAAGCCCCCTCAGAGAAGGGAACCCCCAGTTCCTCCTGTGCCCTCTACCTACCAGCTGGACAAAAGGACAAAGCAGAAAAAAAATCACTGAGCCGAACTGAGCCACTACTTTGGGACTCTCCTTTATCCAGCCAGCAGTGTTTCTGAAACTTAAGAAATTCTGATAACTTTGAGATCTGAACTCTTCTTCTAAATATATCTGAAGCTCATTACCAGCTTAAAAATTGCTTGAGGAGACAGAAACGGCACAAGAAGATACTGACAGACTAACAACGTGCTTGCAAGAACTTAATTTCCTTCGAAAGCCACGCTAAAAAGCTCACATTGGCTAATTAGGTAAGAGTATCATTGTATGTCATATTACCTAAATGTGATTACATTTAATAAAGGAAACACCTAGAAAATTGCAATTACAGAGATAATAGTATTTAGTCAATTAGACATTTGTCAAGTTTCTAGAAGTAAATACTATCGTCTTAATCTTCCAAACCTGTTTGTCATAGGTTTTCTACTGACAGTATGCTAAAACCCTCTTCAAACTCCTGCAGCTTCACTGAGTCAGAGTCTGTCATTCCACATCCACGTACTATTTAGCGAAGCATGGATGCAGCACACTGAAGAGTGTGGCTGAGAACAGGATTAACTCCTCTGCTGCAGACCAATAATTACCCAAATCTTTTCTTAATCTGAATTGTTATTTTTTTAAGGGCTGGAAAGTGTATTGAGTATTCAGGTGCCTTCACACCAAGGTTTAGTAAAATGACGCAAAGCAAAACCTATCAACAGGACTGCCATGAGAAAGCAAGCAAATCACTCTTCCGACTATAAACTTGAACACCTTCCAGTTTCTTACCATATTTGAAGAAAAACAAGCCACAGTGTTTCTTCAAAGTTACACACCAAAGTTTCAGTAAATTAGTCCTTCATATATAAAGGTTTTTCTACAATCCTAAAAAAGCAAAATGTCATTCAAATTTCTGATTTTAAAAAAAGGTGCTTTTGAAGTGGCATTCATTCCAGCATTTTTGTTTCACACGAGGATTAATACTACTTGCCACTGAGAATGCCTGAAAAGGTGTAAATAAGAACAAATTCATAGCGCTTTCATAGGTGTTCCTGAAAAACTGAGCTATACGCTGGGTTATCGACAGGCTAAGAGTTTGACTCCAGATGAGTAACAAAGGCTGCAGTGAATGGAGAGGCAGTGCCAGCACTACATGTTATGGTTGACCAAGTACAGTAATTTATGAAGAGAGGAACTCCAAGAATAAATTCCAAATTGGTATATGCGTGAGATGTTCAATAGTGATTTAACAATGGTCATTACACTTACTGCAACAAAAATGAAATGCTTGTTTTAGAAGCTCTAAGTCTGTAATTTAAAAGAGGTTTAATGCACATGTGACAAGGAATGAGAAGGATTATTCCCAGTGTAATACAGGTGGGAAAAGATTACAAAAAATGTGACACGGGAGAAAGAATATAGAGTTTTAATGATGAAGGAAAAACTGCCCCCCCAACTTTTAATAGGTAGTGATACATCCCTTAGCTTTCTCAGAATAGCAGAGGGCACATTTATGTAGTAAGAAAGTCACTCACTTAAATCTGAAAAGTCTAAATGAGAATGATTCTTTCTACTTAGTTGAGACATTCTCTCTTCCACTCCCACAGCTATATTATTTCTTTCATGGTTCTTTTCTGAAAAGAGAGTACAAAAAACAAGCTGAAAGGAGTAATTTCCAGAAAACATAAAAGCATTTGTCCTACTTCAACAGCCACTGGGCAAGATGGCAAAGGAAGTGACTCTCCAAGACATACTTTAAATTAATGAGTGACCAAATTAATTATTAAGATGCAGGAGTACCAAAATAAGAGATCCCTTTGCTTTAAATGACAGTGTCTTTTCCAGGCTGCAGTACATAGCTAACACTCCGGTTCTGCAATTTGCACCTTCCTTCGACATCCCAGGTAAAGACTCTCCTGTAAGGAATTCACCTCCAAGGAATCTGTACACGCTGACAGGTCCCACTGGGGAATGAAGCTGAGCCACAGACATACTGAAGTTAAGGGCAACTCCCTCACTGTCTTTGCTGGGAGCAGGATCAAGAGCTCCATTTGTTCAGTTTAGAAACGAGGGAAGAGTACTATGTTTGTGTATGCAAGCTCAAACTAACATAGGCTGCTAATTATCTTCATCTGCTTTATATATCAACTGTGTGAAATTAATGTAGTGTTTTTCCATTTGTGTATATCTGCAACCAAATCAATAATAATAAATTGAAAGGGATTTTCCAAATTCAAGACCTTTGTCATCTTGGCACTGAAAAAATCCATTCCAGAAAATGAATCATGTTGCTAAGGAAAGCACTCAAAGGACAGTTGGGGTTAAATTGCTGTATTAACTTCTTAATTTGCCCAGTGAAAGTCATCTTTTCCCCTATGCAGGAAGCTAGTCTGCTGCTTCCGAAAGGCCAGTTCCCGTGGCATTTACTTTGCAGCTGAAAAAGGCAATTACTGACCCAAGTGAGAAAAGTTTATCACTGTTTGGGCTAAATCACAACACACAATGAACTGTTTTTCCCTCTAATCGTCTTTTACATGTGCTTTGCGGAGGTTCTGAGCTTGCTCAGCTCTGTAAAACACAGAGACCTAATTTAGGGCGAACACAATAGCCCGATGGAGTGACGCCATCAATGAAAAATGACCCTTGTGTACCAGGTTACCACTATCCCATCTCCGAGTTGCTCTTACTCACCCACCTACACCACTACAGCTGCATGCAACTTAATGACAGCTTCAGCCTTTCAGGCTGCTAGAATGCTATTTATAACCCCACGGGGTCTGACGGCGATGCTATTCTTTCTCCCCATCCTCAAGAGGCGTTATTCAGACAGCATGACATGAAGAGATGGCTGGTACTACAGAAGAGCAGTTTCCAATAAACAGATCATTGTGTTTGAACACAAAGAAGACTTCCCGTTGCCAATTAGGAAGGCTGAATTCCACCTTTATTCTGTGTCTCACAAAGTGTAAGATGTAGGAAGAAGAAGGTCCGTGGAGATGTAAAGTAGACAGAAATAGGAAGGAAAAGAGATTACTCACAAATTTCTTTCTTTTTTTTTTTTACTATACCATGTATCTTTTTTTCTTCTTGTCTTGAAAAAAGTTACATTCGCTTTTCAGTTAGATGGATGTACGTTAAAGTGGTATGGACTAGGTGGGAGGAAAGGGTGTGATCTCGGAGAGTTGGAATTGCCTCACGCTGCAGCCACTTGCTTTCTCTTCCTTCCCTGCTTTACCTGCCATCCTTTCCGATGGCACGCCCCTCACTGCGGCATCTGATTGCTCTACAGCCATTCTGTATTTATTTTCCTTGCTCGAAATAATAGCATGTAAAAGCGACTATTAAGAGCTCTTTATCAACCTTCTTCCCCAGCCACTTAATTACCTTGCCATCCCATCCTCTCTATTCAAAACTGTCCTTCCAAAAATACCTGGGGCTGTGAAGGTGCCCTGTTACACAACCAGGAGACCAAAATAAATCAATGGAAGAGCAAATACGCAGAGAAAGGGCCTGGAGGCGTTGAGGGCTAAGGACCACCTGTGGGACTGGGGCCGGCGGCTGGAGGGGCAGGGATGGGCTGCCCGACTTTGTGCGGTTTTGCATGTGAGCTGTAGCGAGGGGCTGTGCGCGGGATGGTTTGATTTTTGAGTGCTGGTGCTTCTCGCTGGGCTGGAGGAGGAAGCACAAGCAGCACCCAACCCTCGCTTAAATCATTCAGCGGTGCTGAAGGGACACAGCAACACCGCAGAGGGACAGAGTCGGGTATTAGAAAAGATGGGGATGCTTTAAAAGCGAAGCAGGTGGTGGACTTCGTTAGGAATGATGCCACATCAGTAGAAATTATGCAAAGTTATATAAGAGCATCTTGCTTCTGATGCTTATTATAATAAAATAACAGGTCTCAGTAGAATAATTGGCCCAGCCTGATGCAACAGAAATACCCAACTGGTTTTAGTGCAGCTGCGCACCTTGGTTAACTCCATGCTGGCCAGGGCAAAAAGCCCTGAACAATTACAGCTTTTGACATGTTCTTGAGGTCAGAACAGCAAGAATCTCAGTAAGATTAAGAAAAGGAGAAGCAGGCAGGATCTGGTTGGGGAAGCACTGGGGCTTCTTGTTGTTGTTAGGAGGCTTCTAGGTGGTCTTGAACCACAGGCTTCAAGAACCACACAGCTGTTTTTTTTTTTTTTCAATTAGTATCAATACTTTTCCGTGTTTAGTCTCTTTACAATGACAAACTTGCTGTCTTTGTTACAGTTCGAAGTAAATTAACATTCATGGGCACATTTCTTGTGCTGCAAGATTGAATTACTATGCTTCTCTTTCTTTTTCCAACAACAAAAAAAGAAATCTTCTTGCTAATTCTACCTCTAGTTTGTCAATAACTCCTACTTTTTGTTTGAATTTAGTCTATCAAGAATACTGTGGAATAGGAAAAGCTAGAAAAAACCAATTTGAACAAAGTGGATGACAATGAAGTGCTACAACAACATTTACATGCTAGGCCTTTTCAATAACGCTTGCACTCTAAATTTAGCCTGCCTGAAAACTTGAAAGCAACAATAAGCCTTTAGCTAACAGTCATCCCTCTGTTTCTCTGGTGGTGTAGTCACTAATTATCTTCTTCATTATTAATACTAAAATCAAGAGTATTTTTTTAAAACATGGATGATCAAATATAGCCAAACTGTCTATTTATTTTGGCAGGAAAAGTAGTTACCTGATTTAAAAGATGTAGAAGGCACACAATGCTGCTCACTTGAAAACTTACTTGTCTGCACGTGGAATCAGACACACACGAATTTATAAATTTTGGGCTAGCTTACTGGTCCTGTTAAAAACAACCATACATATTACATTAGATCTTTTAACAGCAGGATAGTCAAGGAAATCTCTTGCAGCCTGATGTTATTTGTAATACTATCGTTGTTTCTAGGAAGCAATAAAAACAATGCATATTGACTGCCTCTAGAAGATACTGCAGCTGCACAAGTTAGCGGGAAATCAGAATTTTTTTTTAAGATCAGAATATCGGAATCATGAAACTGTCTCCCTGTTAGAACAGTGCGGAAGAAAACCCAACTTTAGTAGCCTGAGATGGGATTAGTTGTGTGTATCTAAGGTACCAAATGGCATAACTGTCTGAAACAGGGGGGGCCTGGAACCAGTGCCCCAAGGGACCGTTAGGGCCATTGGCTCAGACACCCATAGTCCAATCAGTAGAGGTTAAACAACTCTGGATTTTACCAGCCCTGAAACTAACAGTAAATTATCCAAAAAAATGAAACCCCCATCTCAGGCAGGAAACATGTCTTCATGACTGAGGGTGGGGAAGAGATTCTGGATTTTGTTTCTGTCTGACCTTGGCAGTTCAGCATACTTTTCTCAGCTTAAGCGCCATATGTGCAAAATAAGTGATGATAGGAGTAGTACCTTATAACCTATGGGCCTGCAAGGACAAATTCATCATTGTTCCTCTGGCACTTTGATGCTTACGGTGATGAGAGCTATAAAAAGTGTACTCACGGAGAAAATAATCCATTACCTACCCATGCAGAGGACAAACCCTAAATTCCAGTTTTTTGAAAGGAGTTCAGACTAAAGTGCCCATTTCAAGACTCAATTGCCTATTTTGATGATGGTCCATTAATCTTCTAAACTGGAGTTTGCAGATCTGGCTAATAATTTATGTCTCGTAAGAGCACCGGATAGCTCTGAACCTGAAAGATTACTCACGTCCTTACTACAAAAGTTAATTTACGTTGGTCACCTGTCTTTGCCTAAACGTTGCAAAAAGCAAAATGGACACTTTGGTTCCTATCAGTGACACTGTCCTTTTTAAAAAGACCTTGTTAAACTTTCTATGTTAAGAAAATCCAACGAGAAAAACCTTAGAAGCCATTCCCTCAACACGCTGGGGCACATAATTGAAATACAAAGCTGGAGATGTGAGCCGTGTTTCCAGTTCTGGTGTGGAAGGGAGGAGGCAGTTTGCACTAATTCTATGTTTCCAGTTCCGGTGCGGAAGGGAGGAGGCAGTTTGCACTAATTCTGTCCTAGGGCTGTCTTTAGTCCAAGCAATACTAAATATCTGAGTCAGATCTCTTCCCGCCTCTCGCTTTTCATGACATAACTCAGCAAACTTTCTGTTTCTATGCCAGGACGGGAACAGGCTGCACCTGAGCTGTCGCAGGGGAGGAGGTGGAAGGAAGCATCCAAGGGCAGGGAGGAAGGCGCAGGAAGGCGAGTGGAAACTCCTTCCACAAGCAATGGGACTCCTGAAATGGCTCCAAACTCAAAATTTGCCTCGGGAGCTGCCCAGGAGTGCTGTGAATTGGAAAGGGCTGAGGGAACGTGGAAGTGCCCTCAGCTTATTCCCCATGTGTTGTGTCTCAAAGCCGTGGGGTGCCCGGACGTGTGGGGGTGAGGTGGGGGTGAGGGTGGAGGTGCTGGGCGGGTGCATGTAATG
Source organism: Cariama cristata (assembly GCF_000690535.1). Taxonomy (NCBI): domain Eukaryota; kingdom Metazoa; phylum Chordata; class Aves; order Cariamiformes; family Cariamidae; genus Cariama; species Cariama cristata. The sequence goes on from NW_009632133.1 coordinate 8,075, forward strand.
GATTCGCCAAGGAGAAGCAAAGAAACACCAAATTCTGTGGCAACATCCCACACAGGAAATATTTTTGAGTGTGTTCTCTGGAAAAGCAGGAAAATACTTTCTCCAGAAAACGGTTAATTGAATTTTTTATGAAGCGCTGTTGTGTCAAATTTAGAGATTAAAATCAAGCATTAAGGTAAATAGAGATTTTAATCTGCTTTGCATTCAATCTCCGATCCAGTTTCAATTCCAGCCTCACCACAAAATAATACAAATATAGTCTCGATGCAAAGATATTGGGATTGCTGTGTACCTCAAAACAACCATTTGTAAAATAACTCAGTAAAGACGCCACCTAACTCTTTTTTGATGCAGCAAAAATTCTAGCAGGCCAATCTATGCCAGTCTCATTGGTAGGACGAACACTGCGCAGAGGCTAACGTTTAGTATTGCGCTGAAATCAGTTGGTTTAAAACCTGTTTTCACCGGCCTCCGCAGCAGCAGGGAAGAGGGCCTCCCTGTCAGCACCTGCAGCCAGGCCTTACCCAGGCAGGCCTTACCCAGGCAGGCCATACCCAGGCAGGCCTTACCCCGGCAGGCCTTACGCAGCCAGGCCATACCCAGCCAGGCCTTACCCAGCCAGGCCTTACCCAGCCAGGCCATACCCAGGCAGGCCATACCCAGGCAGGCCTTACCCAGCCAGGCCTTACGCAGGCAGGCCTTACCCAGCCAGGCCTTACCCAGGCAGGCCTTATGCAGCATACATTCAGCTGCGCCAATGGTGACACCCTCCCATCAGCATCTGGTAATTTTCCTAGCAGGGACAAGATTTACATGAAAGCATTAACTCTGAAAGTCCTGAAGAGCCACAAATACATTCCAGAGTAACTATTTTAACCAAGGAGTCAGAGGTGCACCTTTATAAGAAACCCATTTCAGCTGACTGTAGCATCAGCTTTATACTTCACCGAACCAGGCCAAGAGAAGACAGTTAATTTATCAGAAATCCTGCTATCGTTCAGCTGATCAACAGCTCCCGTTCAGTGTTCGGCCCCCAGAGTCACAGATACCTCTGCCTGAGAAATACTGAAATAACGGCCATCCCGCTCCATGAACAAGATCCTACATCTTGATTTTCCAACACTTAAGCAAAATACATCATACAGACACTGGGAAATGATTGAAAACTATTACATTTTTCATTGTTCTGAAGTCCAAGAAAAGGGGGATGGAGGGAGTTGAAGCTCTCCAGAGAAGGAAACCCTTCCTAAGGTTTGCAATAAGACGCAGCAACTTCTGCTAAATCATTCAACGTCCTAGTGAAGCACATTCTCTTTTCTCACCAGTCTTGCTTCTCTCATTGCTTAGGGCACCAAAGCTACAACACTGTTACTAGTAGAAACCAACATGTAATTTTTAGCCCAATCTCATTTTACTGGAACCTCTAAGCTTTTGAGAGCTTATTAGTCCAGATTTAACCTGGTATTAAATGAGAGGAGGGTGAAATCCAGGCTTTACAGCAAGTATTAAACAGCTTTGCTAACACGTAGCAATGAAAAGCGACCGACCCCAGGCTCATTTCCCCTAAACCAGGCGCTGTTTTCCCAGGGAGGATATTGAGTACTTGTGACTACTTTCTGCTGCAATATCCTTACACAGGATCATGTGGTGCCTTCATCCTATGCTGAAAGTTTTGGAAAATACTTCACTGGCACCAGCAGCCCACTTCTGTTCCCATGAACTTCTACCTATTTCCCCACTTTCTTTTAAGGGGTAAATAACTCCTAACTTCTTAGCTTTGCCTGCTTAGTTAATCGTGCTTAAAGTTACACAGAAAACTTTCTAATTTACTAAAGACTCCCAAAAGCTCAGTTTTCTTTGGGGTTTTTTGCTTATTCCCCACAAAAGCACAGCAGCCAACTTGACAGCCATTACCCTGAGAAAAGTAGCAGTCAGCAAGTTGCTTAATCCTCAGTCTACTTACATATCGATTTCATACCCCGATTTCAGTTAGAGCACATCGCCAGAGCTGTGATCTTGCAAACGTTTTACATATGTGATTCTCTGGTATTGCATGCTTAAAATCACACCAATCTCAAGAGATAATCCACACATAAATGTGTGCGCAAATGATATAAGTAAATTGTGGGAATAAGGGCAAAGGCCAACAGTGTGATTGCTTACTTTGAAAAGATACAGTTATTAACACACCGGTGTATTTGAATTAAAGTGAGATTCCTCCAACAGTCCCTAGAACAGAACTGTGCCTTGGTCTTTGCCCAACCTTAAGTATAAGTCTGAAAGCAAAATTCAGGTTTAGATTTTAGTTCCTAATTACCACTACTTGCAGGTGATACCAGGACCAAAATCAAAGAGCATCTCCTTGCTTGCCTAGCATGGCAGGGTGTTGAACAGGGAAGGCAGGGGCTGCCTTTTTGGAAGTAATTTTCCTTGCTTGCAGATGGAATTAAACCCCATTACTTAAAGGTTTCAAGTCCTGTCTTTTCCCTTTCAATGAATGGAAGATTTTGGTCTTCATCTGCATACAAAACAGCAAGAAGGACTTTTTAGAAACGGTATGTTACAACATTTTTTCTGTGCCAGATACATCTGAATTTACAACACAGACCAATGCCACACTCTTCTCCCGAAACAAGTTTCAGAGGAAGAGTACTAATTAATACTGTAGTTTGCAGAGGCTACACCACATCTTGGTCTCATTAAGATGCATCTGGCCACTAAATATTTCTCCTGGCTTCCCAAAATGTAAGCAACGGATCAGCTCAGTACCCGTTGGCAAAGCCTACCTTTCAACATGCCCAACTGGCGATGGAGGACAGTGCTCCGGCCCGGTGCCACCGGTGCCAATGCAAGGATGCAGGCAGCCGCCAGCGGCTCGGCTCGGTGGCTGGGTGGGCTTCTTCCCCAGGGGGAATGGAAGGGGATCTGCCCCCACTCCGGTGCCCCTGCCAGTGGGATCCCCTTGAAGTGGGGGTGCACAAAGCTCGGTGATCAGTGATGCCCACGTGGCTTTGCTAGGTGAACTGCACAGATTACCTGCAACTCTAAATCCCACGTACGCTTTAACAGAGGGGCAAAGCACACTGCAGCCAACACACAACTGATGACATATTAGTCTCAGTCATGGTTTTGCACTTAACTGGAACAACTAGTAAAGCCATAATTGTACAATGTAATTAATTACCACCATATATACCAAAATGTTTATCTCTTCCAGCAACCATTAACTACGACATCTGTTGTTCTGGATAAGATTTAATCTAAATATGTGAAAATCCACTGCACAAAATATTGCCCAGTTACAGAATGAACCTTGTTCCAGAAAACCTGTTTGGTTTTTCAAAGAGGCTGTTGTTGCCTGGATTCAGGGCTCAATCCTGCGAGGTGCTGAGCACCCTGTAAGCCTTTAAACACCACTGAGAGGGAAAAGGACTTGGTGTGATCCAGAAGCAGTCAGTACCTCGCGGGACTGAGTCTTGAGTTAATATATAACAAATGGCTGCACAGCGGTGTGTGCAATCAGCAAGTTAAACACGCACATAAAATAACTGTAACGACAGAGAAGTAAGCATATTTACAGGAATGTTTCATTAAAATCTTTGTGCTGAATAGTCTCATGCAGCATTCCTACATATTTACTGTATGAAAGCAAAGGTTTGGGGAGTGTTCTGGCGAGAGTAAAATTAAGCAGTCAAAGCAGAAATAACCTAAAGTTGCAGCCAAAGACTTCTAGTTAAATATTGTGTAAACTGTGAGTTGGTTACTCTCAGCTGGAATCTAACTCGAGCAAGCTGGACCTGACGGCACGGACAAACGGGATGACCCGGAATGGCACATGCTAAACACAGATCCGCAAAAATGAAAATAACAATGAGCCTCAAAACTTTACCACCTAGCTCCAGTATTTGCAGGTGCCAGCAGCAGAACCAAATGCCAGAATCACACCTGGTCACGCCTGGCCATTGACTGTAACAAACGAACGAGGCAGAAACCAAAGGTATAATCACGGCTTTGAGAGCCAGAGGGGAGCAAGCGGGCGTGCGGGGGCCACTGCAGCAGGGAGCCCAGGGACCCCATCCACAGCCCGGGACAGCGGGGCAGAGCCGACACAGCCCTGCCGGAAAGTCGGGGCCTGCGCATCCCTGCTTCTGCTGCCGGGCGCACAGGGAGAAACCACGCTCTCCTGGAGACCCACATCTACCCCCAGGGCCTGGCATCACGGACGGAAGGCAGCACGCCCCTGGCTTTGGGCTCTCCAGGCAGCAGGGCCTGTACAGCTCCCTCCTGCGCATCCCCGGGCAGAAGGCAAAGTAACAGGTAACAGCAGACCTGCTAGAGTGTGCTTCCATCTTCTCTTCTCCTTCCTAGAAGAAACAGCAACTTCCAACTGCGTTATTTTCTGATTTACAGTAGCGAGATGTGGAGAATAACTGCAATTGTGAACGCAAGAGAACACTAACTCAAAGAGAAATTAATTTGTGTCTTACATTTCTTAGGGTTATTCTGTGAATGATCACAAGGAGAATTTTTAATGGCAATATTACATTCATTTCTTAGAAGTAGAAATGCCAACAGATTTCCTTAATAATAGATTTACATATCCAAGATCATTTTCAAAACCTAATTAATAATTTATGATGAACTATGAGGCTTCATAGATGTCTCATGCAATAATTTGAAATTCAGATATTATTGAATTCCCAATTATTAGTTACATTCCTTTTAGCTGAAAGCTCTGCTGGAATCTCAGTACCAAGAAAATTAACTGTATGACATATAAAGACAGAATTACAACTCCACAACGTTTGACTTCGCTCAAAGCCTTCAGTGAAAAGGAGGAAGCCAGCTCCTCACAGCCGTACTCTTCTCGGGCAAGGCTGGGCTTTTATCATTTTAAGCCTTCTGAGTCAGATACAAGGTCCACTAAAGTTAAGGGGACTTTCCTCTGCTTCTATAAAGCTTTAAGTAAAGATTATCATAAAGGCTAAGTCCAAGTAAATTTCTTAGTCTCAAATCACGCACCAGGGCGCTCATCTAGGATGCTGCCATATGAATGTTGATTTTGATCATGGGCCTGGGGGGGAGGAAGTGAAGAAAATACCACATCTTGCTTTGCGGTTTGAAATTTTAGGAGAAACTGAAATGCAAACAATACTACATGGCACAAGTCGATCTCCAGGCGCTTCACAAGTGCAAAGAGAAGGATTGGGATTCAGATCACACAGGAAAAACAAAAATAACAGACAACAGAGGCACAAATGTCATAAACGCCTTTTCTTGCAGTTTCTGGTATTCTGCCCATGAAACCTTGCTTATGCTTAGGATAGCAACTGCTGTTGCAGAAGACAGATCGAAGTTTAGAGAGCTATGCGATGCCTAACTTTCTGGCAACACTAGCAGCAAAGTCCAGTTCAGTTTTGGCAACTCAGTAACTGAAATACCTTGATGAGGCTCCTGCCTAGAGGACAACAGATCATTATATTTTTACCTGAATCGCACCTGCAATCTCAGAAACTCCAAGTACTTTACAAACTTGAGTAAGTTAACTTTCATGTGTATGAAGCCTGTTATAATATTTTCACATTTTTTCAGAAATGTCCTTTAAATTTCGAGCATTTCAGATTTTGATCTGATGATTTGAGATGCTGACATCCAAAGCGTGAAGCAGTCAAAATACAAAAGCAGTGTTCAGTTTTTGGTGAAGAATGTTACGGAGCATAATCTCCAGAACAAAGAACAATCAACAGAGCAAACTTGTATGAAAAAAAATATTTAGTGCAAATCTCAAGAGTTGGTTAGGACGGAAGCAACCAAAACAGCAAGAGGAACCTACAGAAGGCCAGTAATCAACCAGCCAGAATAACCTGGTTCGAAATTACCAGGAAATCAGAACTATCCAGGCCTGATCACCTCATTTTTAGAAGTGCAATACCGCACTATACTACTTCCATTCTATGCTGTTGTATCCAGGTTTGTACTATAAACTATGAAAGCATATTTTTCAAAAATCAGTGGGATTTAGGGGCTTGTGTTACCTACACACGTCAAAACAGAAATAGGGCAAATACATCTCAATGGAAAGTAACTTCCTTGTTCCCAAACAATTTTTACCATCTGAAATTGTGACAAAGAGGTTTCAAACCACTACCAAGAGAAATATAAACAGCTGACTTACTGAGATACATGCACAGAAACTGAACAAATGTCCAACCGGGGGGAGTCTAGCAGAGTTACGTGTTCGATGTGGGTCCCTGCTATTCACAGAATTGGGTTGAGGTTGGAAGGTACCTCTGGAGATCATCTAGTCTAACCCCCCTGCTCAAAGCAGGGTCAGCTAGAGCAGGATGCTCAAACCCATGTCCTGCCAGGTTTTAAATGGAGTTTTTTGGACTCTCCACGGATGGAGACTCCACAACCTCTCTGGGCAGCCTGTTCCAGTGTTTGACCACCCTCACCACAAAAAAATTTCTTCTGCTTAAATGAAATTTCCTGTGTTTCAGTTTGTGCCCATTGTCTCTTGTCTTTTTACTGGATACCACTGAGAAGAGTCTGGCTCCATCCTCTTTATCCTGTTTACCCCTTCGCTCCCATCAGGTATTCATACACATTAATAAGATCCTCCATCTCTTCTCCAGGATGAATGGTCCCAGCTCTCTCAGCCTCTCATCGTATGTCAGATGCCCTACTTGGTGTATCAGGCACTCCTCCCAGCTTTGTATCCCCTGCAAACTTGCTGAGGGTGCACTCTGTCCCATCATCCAGGCCTTTAATGAAGATGTTAAAACAGTATTGGGCCCAGTACTGACATCTGAGGTACACCAGCAGTGACTGGCTTCCAGATGGACTTCATGCCGTTGATCACAAGCCTTAGAACCCAGCAGTTCAGCTAGTTTTAAATCCACCTGACTGTCACTTATCTAGGCCACACTTCATCAGTTTGTCTATACCCATGTTATCAGAGACAGTGTCAAAAGCCTTGCTAAAATCCACTGTTCTCCCCTTGCCCACTGAGCCAGTCATTTTGTCGTAGGAGGATATCAAGCTCATGAGGCATGACCTCCCCCCCTTCGTAAATCCATGCTAACGACTCCCAGTCACTTTCTTGTCCTTCATATGTTTGTATATGGCTTCCAGGAAGATTTGATCCACCTCCTTCCTGGGGACTGAGCTGAGGCTGATTAGCCTGTACTTCCCCAGATCCTCCTTGTTGCCCTTCTTGAAGACAGGAGTGACATTTACTTTCTTCCAGTCCTCAGAAACCTCCCCCAGGTCACCACAGCCTTTCAAAGGTCATCAGGACTGGCCTTGCAATGGCATCGGCCAGCTCCCTCAGCCTTCACTGGTGCATCCCATCAGGTCCCATGGACTTGTCCATTCAGCTTTATCTAACTGTTCCCTGAACTGATCCTTACTAAGGATAAGTCTTCCTTTCTCTGTGTGTTCCCACTGTGGGCCTGGGACTGCTGAAGGCTGGTGTTACCAGTAAAGACCGAGGTGAAGAAAGCACCAAGTACCTCAGCCTTCTCCACGTCCTTTGTCTCCAGGTCCCCTGCCACATTCAGCAGTATTCAGCAGTAGGCCCGCAATGTTGAAGCCTTCTTTGTTGTCCTTTATGTCCGTCACCAGACTTGATTCCCAGTGGGCTTTGCCTTTCCTAACCCCGTCTCTGCATGCTTGGACAGAGTCTCTGCATTCCTCCCAGGTCACCTGCCTCTGCTTCTACCCCTTGGTGGTGGGTTGACCTTGGCTGGCTGTGAGGTGCCCCCCCAGCCACCCTCTCAGTCCCCCTCCTTAGTAAGATAGGGGAGAAAATAAGATGCTAAAGCTCCTGGGTCAAAAAAAAGACAGGGAGATAACTTACCAGTTACCATTATGGGCAAAACAGACCTGACTTGGGAAAAATTAATGCAATTAATTTCTGATTAAAATAGAACTGGATAGTGAGAAACAAGGGAAAAAAAAACTAAAACAACTTCCCCCACCCTACTTCATTTTCCCAGGCTCAACTTCACTCCTTCTTTACC
>NW_009632133.1:16314-16522 GCF_000690535.1 Cariama cristata
CCCCCAGCCACTCTCTCGCTACCTCCCCTTAACAGGACAGGCGGTGAAAATAAGATGGAAAAGCTCAAAGGTCAAAACAAAGACAGGGAGATCACTTTGTCATGGGCAAAACAGACTCCACCTGGAGAAAATCGATTCATTTTGTTCCAATTAAAATAGGTTTGGACAGTGAGAAATAAAGACAAATTAAAACAACACCTTCCCCCCC
>NW_009632134.1:0-574 GCF_000690535.1 Cariama cristata
TGCTCCTGTGCCCAGTGCAGGCATGGTCCCATAGCCAGAGCCATCACAAGGGACAACCCGTGATCCCATGGGAAACCCTCCTGCCGATGTCCCTGGAGACGGGGAGCATCTCATTAGCATCTCCCCACTGATGAAAGCCTGATTTTGTTTCTGCAGGGAAGCAGGGCTGCATCCCCCCATCTCACAGCACCCCCTTTCCCTCCTGATTCCCTGCGCTGCTGCCAGCCCCCATCTCCTCTCCGAGGAGGGGCAATACTCAGGAGGATGAGCCTTGTCTATCGGGGAGGGCTCTTGGGGATCCCCAGGGGACTGTGGGGTGTCCGGGGGGGGGTGCTGATGGAGTCCCACTTGCCTTGCAGAGCCCTACAGCCCGGCCGTGTGGGTCATGATGTTCGTGATGTGCCTCACTGTGGTGGCCGTCACCGTCTTCGTGTTCGAGTATTTCAGCCCCGTTGGCTACAACCAGAACCTCACCAATGGCAAGAGTGAGTCGGGGGAGGCGGGAGCTGGGTGAGGGGGGACACATCTCCCTGGCCAGGCTGATGGCTGTCCCCTCTGTCCCCTGTCCTCGCAG
>NW_009632134.1:1037-1281 GCF_000690535.1 Cariama cristata
CCGCAGCACCTACCCCGACATGCACACCCACAGGGTGAAGTCCAACCAGCGCTCCGTGGAGGATGCCCTCACCAGCCTCAAAATGGGGTACGGCTCCCCCAAATTGGGGATAGCTCCCAGAGCTGGGGTACAGCTCCTCCAAGTGGGATACAGGACCCTCAAATGAACTACAGCTCCCTGGGATGGGGTACAGTGCCTCCCAGATGGGGTAGGGCTTCCTCAACTGGGGTACAGCCCCCCCCCA
>NW_009632135.1:0-394 GCF_000690535.1 Cariama cristata
GTAAGCCAAGCCCAGGAGGAGGCAGGAGGCATCAGGGCAGGAGGCGGTCGAGCCACCTTCCACAGGGACACCAGCAGGTCAGAAATCCTCACCTCTGCCACGCGCTCATTCTCGTCATACAAGTGCAAGAACAGTGGGAGCAGGCTCTGGCGCACAGGCGTCTTCAGTGGCTTTCTTCCCACTTCTTCTACAGACTCCATCACAACTCGGAAGAGGCGAATGGAGAACCCTTGCACATAGCTGGCATCCTGGTGGAAAGGAAGAGGGCAAGGCATCAGCACCAGCTTCTCCAGGCCCCCCGGGCATGCCTCTGAAAACCCACAGGGCACAAAGTTTCCTGGCAGCACCCAGCACCCGTGGTGGTGGGCACAAAGCCTTACGTGGTCAAAGAGGG
>NW_009632135.1:752-1075 GCF_000690535.1 Cariama cristata
GGATCTTTGAGGTCTCTTCCAACCATAATGATTCTATGATTCTATGACTCGGAGCAGATGAATGAGGACGCAGGAGAGCTGGGAGCATCTGCCACAGCTACTGAAGCACAGCCAAGTCCCTTTCCCCACACTGCCAGCCGGGCTTCAGCTGGCTGCCCCCTTCTCACCATTATGGGTTTCTGGCAGAGCACGACAAAGCCTCGGAGCACCAGGCGCCGCATCACTCTGCACTTACTCTCCAGGTACCTTGGGAAGAGCTGCAGGATGCTCTGTTCCCTTATGTCAGGGCAAGCCAGGAGCTGAAAGAAACAGAGGAAGGACAG
>NW_009632135.1:1260-1608 GCF_000690535.1 Cariama cristata
CGGCTTTCGTGGAGCCACGATGGACGAGCGAGAGCTGACGCAAAGGGGGCACAAAACACAGGTGGGGACAAGCGCCCCCCCAGCAGCAAGGAGCCAAGGGCATGCAACGGAGCCCACCCTTGGCCCCAGCTCCACTGACTGGACCTCCCCCTACAGCTGCAGAGTGCTAGGAGGCATCACGCTCACCTTAACAAGGAACGCCATGGCCGGGACCTCCAAGCGTGGCTTCTTCCTGATGACACACTCGACCAGGTGATGCGCGATCCAGGAACACAAAGTCCTTGAGATACGGTACATTTCTCTGAAAGGGGGAAGAAGTCACCATTGACCCTGAGCAGGGCGGGCAAA
>NW_009632136.1:0-309 GCF_000690535.1 Cariama cristata
GCTGCCCAGGAGAAGGCTCTGCTCAGCTGTCAAATACTGGTCCTATTTATTACTGGCAGCTCCAACGGCTTCGTTAGGCAGTGATGACGCAGTCACCCAGTTTGCCGTCAGTTGGATTAATAACTTATGCTACTAAATTATGAATTGAGCCTTTGATTTGTTTTTTAAATAAACTTTCTTACTTTCTAAGTGGCAGCTCTGTTCTGCTTCCCGTCAGCCGGAGCTGCTGCCCCCAGAAACAGCACCCTGGGGGCTCGTGCTGATCTGCGCCCCCCGAACCTCCGCTACAGAGGTGCTGGCGGCGCTTAC
>NW_009632136.1:741-1092 GCF_000690535.1 Cariama cristata
GAGGACACAGCAGCTTTAAAACAGACAAAGTAGAAGAAACAGCAGGACTGAACCCCAAGCGAGGGGAAAAGCCGGGCTCACCCCGACACCAGCAGCAGGTTTGCTGGTTTAAGACTTCCTAAAGGGGGGGGAAAGAGCGGGGGAACCAAACCCCAACCCAAAACAACTCAAGAAACCAACCAAGGATGGGTCTGACAGATCCGACTCCAGAGAGCGGGTTATTGCTTTGCGCATCCCAGGCAGGGAGGGCACGGCTGGAACAGAGCTCCTGGCACCAAGCCCCCCCACTTGTCCCCCCCCAGAGCAGCCCTGGCTCTTGGGGAGACGCCGGGACCGGCACCCTGAGCCCAG
>NW_009632136.1:1233-1674 GCF_000690535.1 Cariama cristata
TTTTTTTTTCTAAAAGACATGTATAGCTCCAGCCCGGAAGGGCCCAACAGTGCTGTGGGCTCAGCCCATGGAGGAGAGGCGAGGAGAAGGGCAGCGCTGCTCAACAGCAAGTGCCTCCGGCCCTGCGGGAGGGGAAGGGGCGGCCAGGAACCCACTTGTGGAGGAGACATTCGGGGCCCTGTGCCCGGGGAGCTGCTCTGCTGGTGGGGATGGTCCCAGCCCCGCGCCCGAGCCAGCCACGGCACAAAAAAACTTGAGAGAGGACAAGCCTTGGCCGCAGCCTCCAGCCAGCCGGGCGAAGGACCCCAGGGAAACCTCTGATTGTACACGGAAACACCAACAAAGCCCTCAGCCCTCGCCCTGGGGAGCACGGAGACCCCCGTGCTACCCTGCAGGATGGGGCACAGCCGCACCCAGGCGTTAGATGCTGGTGAGATGATG
>NW_009632136.1:1715-2117 GCF_000690535.1 Cariama cristata
ACCGGGAGCCATCCGTGGGGGTCGAAGGGGCCTCTCCTCGCCTCTCCTCTTCCTCCCTGAGCCAGCCCGAGTCCAAAGGGAAGGAGAAGTAGCAGCAAGAGAGACATTAAGGACCGGGCCAGCGCCAAGCAGGCTCTGTGGCAAAGTCGCTCGGACTCCAGCTGTAAACGGCAGCGCTTTGGGGCTCTGAGGGCACAGAGCTAGGCCAAGGGAGGGAGAGCCGCCTCTGGGACCCCCCGCCGGGCTGAGGAGGAGATTGTAAAAGCAACAAGAGGAGGAGGAGGAGGAAGGAGGCGATTATCTTGAGGGCAGAGATGCCCACAAACCAACAGCTGAGGCTGCTGGAGCGCGGGGCAAGCCCACCGGGGAGTGTGCGTGTGCGACAGGGCAGGGGCCGAAGCC
>NW_009632136.1:2144-2431 GCF_000690535.1 Cariama cristata
GCGCGGACACCTTTCTGCCGGCCCCAGGAGATGGGGCAGCCTTTGGTGGTACTGGCCCAGGGCAGAGCCTCTCCCCTGGGCCTCGAGGCGTTTGCAGGAGAGTCCCGGGTTCCTGAGCTCTGATTGAAAACCCGCGAGTCGCCTGAGTGGAGGCCAAGAGCAGCTGCGGAGAGGATGGGCTGAGGGCAGGGGAGGAGCACGGAGGGCTCTGGAGGGGGCCCCAGCCCTGCCCTGCACCCACACCGCTCCTCCCGCCGCACAGGAGCACGTCTCACACCTAATACTCT
>NW_009632136.1:2661-4981 GCF_000690535.1 Cariama cristata
GGCGGGGGGAGGGGGAGGGGCGGGGGCCGGGGGTGCGGCGGGAGGTGCGGTGGGGTGCCATGGCTTCCGTTTGCAGCGGGCGGGTCACGGGGGAAAGCTCGGTGGCTGCGACCTCGGCCTCCTTCCCTGCGACAGTCTCGATTGGCTCCGCTTAGATTCGGGGCAGCAGCTTCTCGATGAACTCCTTCACCGCCATCATCTCCTGCAAAAAGCGCACAGCCCATCACTCTGGGGCTCCTCAAGGGCCGTGCCTTGCCCCAAGCATAGAGGCATGAGGGCTGCGCAGCCTCCCCAGAGTGAATCGGGGAACAAACGTGTCCCGCATGTTCTGGACTCAGCAATGTCCCTGCCCTGCCTGACCGACTGCACCGGGGTCAGTCCCAAAGGCGAGACCACCCTCTGATGGTCCTGTCCCCTCTCTCCACCCCGAGGCACTGACCTGAGGACAGGAACTGTGCATCACGCCGGGGTAGGTTTTGAACTGGACCTTGGTGGGGGTGACAACAGATTTCAGCTTCTCAGCAGTGAGGGCCCCAAAGCGGACGGGGATCATGGGATCCATCTCCCCATGGCACTGCAGGATGGCGATGTCCTTGTTCACGCCGTTATTCGCCGCCTGCAGCGAGGGAGGAAGCGCTCAGGGATGCCCAGGAGAGGAGATACCCAGCGGGGAACGGGGCAGGTGCTTTATCTGTGTCCCCAACACGCGTCACCTGGCAGCTGTCCTCCTCAAGAGGGCCGTGGGAGAGCTGCTCACACAGCGCCCACTGCCCTGCCACCGAACACCTCCTCCCACGCTGCCACCACGACTGAGCTGCTGCCCAGTGGGCGTGAGGAGCCCTGGGGAGCAAGCACAGCTTGCAGATGCCCACACCGGATCGGCAGCAAAGCCCTGATCTCTGCTGCACCCTCATCTGCTCAAGGCCCAGCCAGGTGGGATTAGGCTCCTGCCACAGGCACCTTGTGCCTCCAGCAGCCTCAGACTCACTGCAGTGAATTCCAGATGGGAAAATCCCCCCTCATCAACCCTCCCTGCAGACATGCAGGGCAGTGGCAGCGTAGGGTACCTGCGGGAAGGCCTTGTGCAGCGGGAGCCAGCAGCTGAGTGCCACGATGCCGGCCAGCTGGTGCTGGCAGGTGAGAGCCGTGTACAGGGACAAGGCACCGCCCTGCAGCAGGGGAGGAAGGTCCGTTAGTGCGATGGGGGGATCTGCAGCCCCGGGGCACCCACCAGCCCCGGCTCCCCCAGCATCCACCTGCCTCCGCCCACCATGGATGTTCCCTTTGAGGGGTGCCTTCAGAGGACAAAGAGGGGTCCCAACCCTCAGTCTGCTCTGCCTCAGCCCCCCGCAGCCCAGCTCACCTGTGAGAAGCCCCCCAGGATGATGCGGTTGGGCGGGATCCCGTTCTTCATCTCATGCTCGATAATTGCTTTAACTGGAAGGAGAGAAATGGGTCAGCAGAAGGTGGGGGGGCTGAAGAGCATGACCCGATGCCTGGGGGTGCACACAGGACACCCACCACACCAGCGAGAGACAGGTGCCAGAGGTCCCATGGACTGAACACACTTGGCTTCAGCCAAGGAGAAGGTGGCCTGGGACCACAGGAGAGCAGAAAGGAAGGAGAGGCGGAAGGAAGATATCCGCTTCCGTCCCAGTGAGGGACAGGCACCCAGCAGCTCAGCGCTTCCCCCTCCCCAAATCCTCTTACTGTTTTCTGCAGCTTTCTTGATCCCAGCTTCATCCTCAGGTGCATCTGGAGTCAACCCCATCAGGTCAAACCTGGGAGAAGAAGCAGGGTCAGCCCCAAACCTCTCCCAGCACCCAGGGTGTGGGGAGGTGGGAGCTGGGTGTGCTCCGCCCTTCCCCTGACTCCTACAGGGCAGTGGGTTTTAGCTCTTCAGTCCTGTATCCCCTCAATACATCCCCAAAAGGGTCCCACCCACCCCTGCCATCCAAAGCACTGACCAGGAGGGCATAACCATCTTCATGTTGAGGGTCACCGGGATCCGAGGCCTGCGGAGAAAACAGTTTTAGTTCAAGTGCAAGAGAAGCAAGTCCGAGCCAAGGAGAGTGGGGTGACCAGCCCTCCTGCCCAGGGCTGCAGGACGCCTCTCCCAAGGGGCAACAGCAGATCACCGCTACCAGACCCAGAAAAAGGCCGCCAAGGTCCCCCCAGGGACCCCCCGCAAGCCCCGAGCAGATCCCGGCTGAGCTGGCAGCTCCAGGGCGTTGCCAAGCAGCCCGTCTGGGGAGGAGGGCACCTGCGTCCCTCTCCTGTTTGCTGCTGCTGAGCCAGGAGCTGCTGACAGAGAGGCTGG
>NW_009632136.1:5010-8910 GCF_000690535.1 Cariama cristata
GTCCCTGCTGCTGGGGACACTGCTGCGGCGGAGCTCTCCCAGCCTGGTGAGTGCCCCCCTGCATGGGCTGCTATCGACACTGGGGACACATCAGGGAGCTTTTCTTTCCCTTTCTGCCCAGTCCTCTCCTGCCTGACCAAGGGGATGGAGCTCCGGTGCCTTTGGCTTTCACTGCAGCCATCAGGGAGAGGCAGAGGACAGGAGGGGGAAGAAAGCAGCAGCTCCTGTGCCGATCAGCTCTGTGGGGACCCACTCTGCTGCAGGCAGAAAATGGCAGGGCTGGGGCCCTGCACAAACTGGCCGCAGCGGGAGAGCAAGCCTCCCTGCACAGCCCCACGGGTAGGTCAGGGCACAGGCCACTGTCAGCCTCCCTGAACACTCTCAGCAGTGGGCACCAGCGTCACAGCCCACCCAGGCTCCCCAAGGGCCCTTCCCGAAGCAAGGATGGCACTTACGCGTGAGGGCAAATATATTTCACATAGGGGAGGCGGATGGAGGAGAGAGCGTCAGCCCAGCTGTGCCTGGGGAGAGAGAGGAGAGGAGGGAGTTCAAGGCTTGCCCTAGCGTTTTGCAGGATGCTGGCAAAGGCAAAGGATTTCCCCCAAGGACAGGTTTTCTCCAAGGCTGCTGGCCCCCCTGCCCTGACGTTATTTTACCAGGTCCTGCCCACCCTGGCAGCTTGAATCCCAACATGAACCCCTGGCACAGATCTCCTCTGCGGTTGGGCAAAGGCAGCACACAAAGCCCCGCAGCTGGAGGTAGAGAGGCTGCTATCAGCAAGGGAAGAGGGAGAATCTCCTGATCGGGGAGAAGTCTTTTGTTACCGCTGTATCTCACGCTGTCCTCTAAGGTGGCCTTATATGTTAGAGAGATACACTCGCATAGACACAACCCAACTGCCAAGGCCTGGAAAAACCGCAGTGCTTATCTGCTTGCCTTAAAGAAAGCAGAAAATCAAACCCGCAGGAGGCGGGGGGCTGCCAGGATCATAAATATTCAAGTGCAGTCAGCTGCTGGCCGGCAATTCCCTGTGTGGGTGGTGCAGGCATGGCTACCAGACCAAGCTCAAAGCCCCAGACAAATATCGGAGCTGCTCCTGGGGAGAACAGCACCCGTGCTTCCAGCAAACGGCCGGGCACGGGTTTGCAATCGGCAAACCACGTGTCACAACCAGAGCCAGCTCCAGGAATACTCACCCCGTGTCTCCAAGGCCATGTAAAAAAATGACCTGTTAAATTAAGCAGAAAAACAAAAGAATTAGCTGGTGTGACAGCTGGTGCCCTGGGAGAGAGGCAGGGCTGGGCTCGCAGGGAAGCAGCAAAAGGCCACCTAGTCACTAACTAGAAGAGACTCAAACAAGCAGAAATTAGCTGATGCTGATGACACGTCTCTGCAGCTCTGAGCATGACGGATGGGCGGAACAGGCATATCATCGTCATAACGCCACAGAGCCTGTGTCACGGCCAGGTCCGTGGGTGTTGTCAGACCCTTCACTGCCCAGCATAGCAGAGGGACATCATCCCACCAGCCTCCACGGCACCACGCTGAGAGGAGGCCGAGCTTGCCAAGGACTCACAAAACCCATCCCTACAGGCTTTTCATCTACGGCTAGAGCAACCCCTAAGCAATGGGGAGCAGAGGGAAGGCAGCCTGCCAGGCCCCAGGGAAGGACAGAGGATTTGGCGGGGTGGGGATTTGCTTTTAAAAGCTTAAATAACCAAATCAGATCCAACTCCCACTGACCTCCCTGCAGGTCAAGCCTAGCTCCAAGGCTATGCCTGTGCTTCCGCACTGGGCCAAGCACCAGAAACAAACAGCCCAGCCCAAAGAACAGTTACTTCTCCTGAGCAAGATGAGACCTTGCCGGTCCTGCATCCCCTCTGATGCACCAAGATGTACATCTGAAGAGCTGAGGGATTACAGGCTCAGCTCATGGCTCCTCTGAACCCTGCGGAAGCAGCCCCTACCTTCAAGGCTGCTAAAAGGGAAGAAGGAGGTGAGGCAGGAGGGGTCCGGCCCTTACCGCAGCAGTCTCCCGCTCTGCCCCTGAGACAGTCACTGCGTCAGCGAGGAGGGGGACAGACATGTTGTTACCACACATACACCGAGAGGGACTCAGACACTGGCACCTGTGGGACAGAGGGACAAAGATAAGGCAGGAGAATAACTCCTCTTCCCCCCTGGCAACTATTTGCTCCAGAGGGACCAGCTATTTGGAGGAAAATTAAAGAGTACATGAAGGCTTTGATGTTTAAGCCTTTGGGACAGCCCCACTCTGTCCCTGGCCTGGCAACGCCAGAGAGCCAGGAAGCAGCAAACGCTTCCCACATCGCAGCACCAGATGCGTGCGAGCGGGGATGCGCGTGTGGGGTGTTGGAAGTGTTAAAATTAGCTCTTTCTGTTACACCTCAAAGCCAAAGTTATTTCTATGACTGTAACGACGTGGGCAGAGGGCGGCCAGGCGGCGCGCAGCCTCAGCATCCCCTCCCGGCTGCCAGTGGAGCCAAGGAGGAGCCTGACCCACATCTGCTCTGGTGGGGAAGCAGGAAACGCTGGCCCTCAGCACGCAGCAGCACAGGCTTTACAGCGCTAATAAAAGCTCCAGCCCTCTTTTATGGAGCCGTTTAGGGATAAACCGAAGCGTTCAAGGCGCTGGCCTGAGACCCAGCCCCGCGCCGCCTCCCAGAGCCTGCACCCCCCCAGCGATGGCATCCCTGTCCCTCCCCGACAGGCAGCCAGCCAGGGCCACCACCGCCGTCCCCACCGCAACGGCCTCCTGCCAGCACGAAGGGCTGATTGTCACCTCCTGGATCCTGGTCACCTGCAGCCCCCACGACACCACCTTCAGACGCGACAGCCGATGGTGTTTGTTCCCAGTCTGGCAAAAGTCACTAAAACTACCGCACCTCACACGACAGGCCCTAACCCCTGCTTACCGCCCAGGACTAATTAGATCAGAGCACGTTCACAGCGCTGCCATCATCTCCCAGGAGCAAGATCAGCCCCTGTGGTCTGCCGGAGTCTTCACATCTCACAGCGAGCACCATCCCCAGAGGGTTTCGGAGGGCACAGGACCACCCAACCCCTCCCAAACTCCCGGTACCCCGGCAGACAGCCTTACCAGACAGAAACAGCCACCTCCTCTGCCAGCCTGGGCCAAGACCTGCCCGACTCGTTTCACCAACTGTTCGTCAGCTGTTTTCCCGACTCAAATAAAAACACCGGGAACAACAAGCTCCTCGGGTCTGACGAACCTCACAGACACACAGCCCACGTGCTCGTGTGTACTCCAGGGTCAAAACAACCAACGAGAAAAAAAAACAGCACCTGCCAAAAATCCTGGCGAGAAGAGCCATAAATAAAAGCATCTTCCATGACAGACGGAGACACTGAAACGCGCTCCCTGAGCAGACACAGACTCGCGTCTTCGCCCTATTCACAGAAGCTCCAGGGAAAGGAGGGGTTCTGAGGGTCAAGGCTGCCCGAAGCACCCCACGGGCCACCCCGTGGAGTCACCTGAGATTTCTCCGGGGTGTTTCTGCCCCTCTTCCCGGGGTATCCCCAGGCGGGGCGCCCGCCAAAGGGTGCTCCCCGGGGGCGGCCCCCCCCCCCCTGCCACAAGAACAGCTGGAGCAGAGGCAGCCCTGAGCCCAAAACCCAACAGGGGCAGGGTAAAGCCCCCAGCACAGCTCTGTGCCTGGGTAAAAGCACACACAAAAGGAGATGAACTTGTGTCCAACTTGGGCTGTTTCAGCGGCAGCCCCACAGCTATCACACCCCACACCTACCCCTCGCCCACGAGAGTGATGCCAGTGGGAAATCCACGGCCCGGCCCCGGGGTTACGCCTCCACGCTGCCGCGTTTGTCAGGAGAGGCGCAAGTCGTTAATCGTCGTTTATT
>NW_009632137.1:0-1154 GCF_000690535.1 Cariama cristata
GCACGCCCACCCTGGTCCCCCCCCCCGACCCATCGGATGATGCCGTGGGGTGCGAACGGTGCGGAGGGCTGCCGGGGCATTGCAAAATGACTTCCCCGGGGCTGTTCAGGGGTGAACGCGGCCACTTCGTCACCACATCCAACCCACGCCTGCTGCAAACAGCTCTCCACCCCAGGTGGGTTTGGTGGCTTTGCCCCGAGCTCTCACTCCCAGCAGATCTCCCCGCAGCCAGATGGAGCGGGGGGGCCCTGGAGAAGGGCTGGGCAGCTTTGGGCATCACAGACACCCCGGGTCCAAGCACCGGCACAGCAAAGCATCCCCTAATCAACACGTGGCAGTTGTGGGAAAGGCTCAGAGACTACACATGCACCACGTACTCTTCCTCCAGGCTGCACAAGAAGGGAAAATAACGCGCGGCTGCTGCTCAGTGACTGGGAGCCAAGTGCCCCTGCACACCCCCAGGCACGGACCCACTCCCTGCCACCGGCCACCAGCATCCCCGAAACCAGGCCCCGGGTTCACACGATGCAGCATCTCCGCCCTGCGAGCGGGGTTACGCTCTGCAGCACAATTAGTAGGAGAAAAACAATTATGTGGTAGAAAAACAGGCGAGACAAAACAGCAAGGCATGTTTCTGGGGGGAGATGTTATCTGTGAAGCAAAATTGTACTCTCAGGAGCTTTGACAGGTTTTGAATGTTTGACTGTGGCACTACATCACCAGGAGAAAACCCACGCTGCCAGGCAAAGCCACATCCCTGCCATCAGAGACGCTGCCTCTCCCCACCTCCCGCTGGAAAACCAGGGTTGCCGAGCACTCACCCCCGCCGCACCTCCCGGGACAAACCGAGGCTCAGCAGTCGCAGGTGTCTGGCAGGGAGAGAGGATTTACAGAACCGCAGTAGGAGCAAATGGCTGGAGAAGCCCCCCGTGCCTGCCGCTGTTACGGTCCAAATTCAGGGGTCTGAAGGTGTTTACCTGGCCGGGGCCAGTCCCCTGCCCGCTCAAGCAAAAGCAAGGGAAGGACTTGGCCCAGCCGTGTTAACTCCTCACCAGGGTCGGTTCCCTAACGAGTGCCTGTGAGTGCCAGAGGTGCCCGACCAGCGCTCACCAGGCTCAGCAGGAGCCAGCACCGAGCAGGGGCCGGGGACAGCA
>NW_009632138.1:0-254 GCF_000690535.1 Cariama cristata
GGCCTGTGGTCAGAGGCCGAAATTCACCCAGCGAGGTGGTCGGAGAGCCAAGGGGGTGGCACGGCTGCCCCCCCCAGCAGGGCAGATGCTGGGGTTTGGGGGGTTTTGGCAAGGCAAAAGGATGCTGGGCACACGCATCCCTCACCCAGAAATCCCCGGGGGCCAGGCTGAGTGATGGGATGAAACCCAAAGGACAGGATTTTTGCCTGTGCCCCCCTCCCCGCCCCACCCCGTGCCAACAAGGCCGTGCCGTG
>NW_009632139.1:0-1180 GCF_000690535.1 Cariama cristata
CCCCCACCCCGAAATCCTCCCCCTGGTTTCTGTTCTCCATTCCCCTGCTTCACCGTTCAGATCTCCAGCAACCAACTTCACCTCCTCAGCCCGGACGGCCCTCACCCCGTGCCACAGCTCTCACCTCTGAGAGAAGCGGCACGGGACGACTGCAACCTAACCGTCTCCCTCTCCCGCAGCGCTCGTGGTGCGGATATAGATATGGATATCAACGTGCGCAGGGACCCCTCCACAAGCACCCTCCTACCTGCCCGTTTAAATGCACACGCAGCGCCCAGAGGGTTTTCTCAGGCACCTTTAACCAAGGGAGGTTTAAGGGCACCCAGGCACGGTTGTGCCATGGCGTTGCAGCGCAGCGCGGTCGGGACCGGGGCAGATCCCAGCAGAGGAGTGCGAGAGCGGGTGAGGATGTTGCGGGAGACGGTGGCATATCCCAGACAGTCGGTGTAGGCAGTAGGATTTCAAGGAGGAGGTGAGGGTGAGGCTGAGCAGCCTACATTCAGTGTTGGAGGTGCCACCAGTAAAAAATTGGCCTCCAACCATGACTGGCAGACAAAAAGTGCGAGGCAGGGTGTTGCGAGGGTCAGAGGAGAAAGGTAGATCCTCCCAGGTCCCAGAGCTGAAGGAGAGGCTGCCTGGTTTTTAATCGAGTACCAGGAGCTGTGCTTTGCCCTCAGCCTCCCCCCCTCTCCCTTTTGCTGTAACCCCCAGGCACGGTGTGAGCCAGGAGCCAGGAGCAGGCTGAGCCGGACGCGAAGGATGAGGGGATGAGAACGGATGGAGAACCACAGAAAGCACCTGAGAACAGAGCTGGGGTACACCTGTCCCGTAAATACCCGAGGAGCTGACGGAGCAGCCTGAGCAGCAGGAGGTTTGGACCTCTCTGGCCCTCGGGGACCTTGGGGCAGTTGGGTGGGGTGACGGCGAGAGGAGGAGGCAGGCAGGGAAAGGAATGATGCTCCTGGGCGACAGGAGAGCGGGAAAGAGGCAGGAAGGAGGCAGCTCCTGCGGTGGTGGGCAGGGTGGGAGGCTCCCATGTTGTTCCTCAGTAGGGTTGCGTTGTCCAGACCCGCTGAGGATGGAGCAAGCAGGGGTCCGCCGGCAGAGCCGGCAGAGAGCTGGGTTTTGGTGGGACTGGTGGTTGTTGGGCTGTCCCGGGGTGCTGGGGCCCGCAGGGCCA
>NW_009632139.1:1238-1489 GCF_000690535.1 Cariama cristata
GGGCTGGAGAAGATGAGGGCAGGGATGGGTTGAGATGAGATGGGATGTGGAAGCATCCACAAACGTGCCGGTAGGACGTGGTTCTTCTTCCTTCTTGGTGGAAAATAGCAAAACGCGTGGGGCGCAGGGGTGGAAGAGGGCTGGCTGAGGTGAACTTGTAATCGAATTAAGGATGGCTAGGACCTTTGAAGGTGACAGATGCGATCTTGTCAAGTAGCAGAAAGGCCACGCAAGGTGAGGAGGAGAGCGGG
>NW_009632140.1:0-1115 GCF_000690535.1 Cariama cristata
CAGGCAAGCCGTGAGAAAGCTGCGTCCCCCCCGAGAGGAACGGCCAGCGAAGAGACCCGGGGAAAGGCAGGCACCTCTGCCCCAGGTCTCCCCTCATTTGTGCATTGTGAAGTTTTCTAAAACTCCTAAACAAGCTTTTTCCTTCCCCCCCCCCCCCCCCCCCCCCCCGGAAAAAAAAAACAACATGCAATTTTCTACCATTTCAAAGCCCAAAAAAAAAAAGGCTGTAAAAGCGCCTTTGGTTCGGAATTACTCTAGGGCTGAATGCAGTTGTTGGATGGGAGCATCCAACACAACGTAACGGAGCGGTAGCCCGATGGAATCACACGCACAGTTTAAGCACCCACGTATATGTTTGACATATATTATGCATGTAGAAAAAGCCACCCCGGGCATCGGGGGCCGAAACATCCCCTGAAACGGCTGATTTGCTCTAGGAGCTCTGTTTTATTGCACCCTGTGTGACTTCCACAGCGCGCACATCCCTGCGAGCTTGAATATTTGGGAATACACATCAGCTAGGGAAGGAATTCAGCGAGGTTATGCGTGTCAAAGCGGGATACTTATATTTCTGTTCCAAGATGCCACTGCAAGCAGTTAGGTACTTCAAGTCCTCGAAAAAAATGCACGATTTAATATGAAATACATATTAATTAGTACCCTAAATGACACTTTAATGTGCTAATACTGAATTGCCGTACTTTAGAAGCTCCGACAATTATTTGAGAGTTGTTCCATCTCTTTCATTGCAAACTCCTTTCTGCCTCGTACAGGTCACTGGGAGATAGATGTCTCGGGTGGACGGAGGGGCCGATGGGGGGGTGCAGAGTGAATCCCCTCGAAAAGCGCTCTGCTTTTTGCAAGCTCGAATTTCCCCAAACGATGGGCGAGAGTGAACGCAAAAAAAAAAACCCCACCGATCTGACCATTGAGCAGAGGGAGGAGATGGAGCTGACTCCCAGCAGAGCTAACTTTCCTTCAGGCTCGACCCAAGCTCCTGGGTCCGCAGCTGCCAGGTGAGGAGGCACCGGCCGCCCCGTCGCGTTTTGCCGTTTCCCGGGGGCTCCCCCCCGGCAGGGGCTTCCCGCTACGGGAGGCGTGGCCGGGGACTCCGC
>NW_009632140.1:1178-1427 GCF_000690535.1 Cariama cristata
GGCGCAGCAAAAGGCTTGGTGAAATTAAAAGCAATCGTGCTTTGGCGGGACCGCAGGATCGGGCCCTCCAGGGGCACGTTAAAAAGGAATAATTAACAAAATCGAATGTCTGAATGAGAAACTAAAAGTTAATAAAAAAGTGCCGAACAGAACTGATGGTAAATAATAGTGGGATTTTCTATTTTTCCTTAGAAACAAAGCTTTTGAAGAAATGTTTTAGTTTGCTCCCCCCGCCCCTCCTCATACCGG
>NW_009632141.1:0-18203 GCF_000690535.1 Cariama cristata
TGGCTCTTTTCTTGGACCCAAGGAACGAGCCTCCCCGGCCGGGCCCCTGCGCTTTTAGCTGCCACAAAACCGTACAGAAGCGCTCTCCGACCCCTCGGCTTTGTTGAGCCACGATTTATTTAGTTCCAGGGCAGGGCCGGTGTCCCTCAGGGAACTCAGTTCCGCACCATCCCATCCATCGTTCAGAAGCGCACTGCGGCAGAGGGGTTTCCGCATCCCGGCTGTCTGCGAGCCCATCTCAGTATCTGGGGACGGGAAAAGGGGTCCGGCCCCTGCGGTGGGGTACAGGCAGGACTGAGGGGTCCCGCAGCCGGGCAGGGGCTAGGAGCTGTGGCGGGGACACGGCAGGGCACTGGTGCCCGCCTGCTGGAAACACTCTGGTGTATGCACGTTTACAGCTGTAACACTTTTACAAACCACGTGTGTACACGTAAGGCCCAAGGTGCTAGCCAAAAACT
The DNA here is from genome assembly GCF_000690535.1 of Cariama cristata. Classification (NCBI taxonomy): domain Eukaryota; kingdom Metazoa; phylum Chordata; class Aves; order Cariamiformes; family Cariamidae; genus Cariama; species Cariama cristata. The sequence goes on from NW_009632141.1 coordinate 459, forward strand.
TGGTGCATTCATTTTTTCCCTTTAAATACAGAAGCAATCATATGTAAATGTGGAGACAGTCAACAGAAAAAGGCAATTTTCTCACCTCCTCCTTCTGCCTCCCAGAGATGATCTTCACCTGTTGCATTTTTCTCCCTTTGAAAAGGAACAATGCCTCTTCCCCGCACTCTGTTGAGGGCTGCAATGAGATTTCCGTGGATCCCGGTCTCTGCTAATGTGGCTGTTTCTGGTTCTGGACACAGAGGATGCGAACGTGAGGATGACTAAAGTACCTCTATGTGTTTAGGTCTTCATGTAAGTTAATGCCAAAGAGGGAGGCTGCCCTCAGCCCCAGGTGACAAAGGGTTGCTGTTTAGAGGTATCGTCCTGTCCGGGTCTGCCCTGCGCACAGTGCTTCAGCACCCATGGGGCACCAGGAGCAGTCCCGCTCTGATACTGCTGCCCCAAAGAGTGTCAGCAAAACCCCACAGGAAACAGACCAAATTAAGTTCCAGGTCCTCATATTTTTACACAGCCAAGTCTACTCCTGCATCAGCATTGTGTGTAGCAATTATGAATGATTCACTTTATTTTACTTTGCCTCATTCTTTTTTACTGTAACATCACATAATGTTCTACTCTTGGGTCAAAAATATTAGCCAGTGAAAATCAGCCTAGCACCATGAAAAACAGTATATTTATTTAGATCCTCTCTCCCCTTCCTTCTCATGAAATGAACCTGCTAATACGTATAACAACTGTATGTATCTCCAGCAACAGAGGCTCCACAGCCTCTCTGGGCCTCGTTTTCAGTGTTTGGCCCTCAATGGAAAGGGTTTTTTCCTCTAATTGCAAATTTCCCTGCTGCAACTTGTAGAATTCACTTACACATCATTGACAAAACCAAAATTTCAACACTGGTTCTTTTCTTCAAGTCATGGCAGCCACCAGAACAAATAAAGTATACAAATACTGTAAAAGTAATAACTTCATGGTAAAAAGTGAGTTTATTTTAGAAGTAAAAATAGCATTATAGTTACTAAGAAAATAATGAGAAGGTTACAAAAAACATACAATTTTCTATCTAGCATTTTATTTTTATGTAAAAATATTTCCAAAGGCCTTTATAATAAACAATCTAGAATCAGTCTTTAATCACACTATACATATTTAGCGTTTCACTGATTAATAATTTGAAAGTACAGCTGAGGTCCAGAGCAAACCATTTCAGAATGTCCACTTTGTAGCTGGGAAACAAGTTGGTGGATGTCTAGTTCGAGCCTGTGAGGTAAGCTTTTGTCTGAGCCGTCTGACTTCTGCCATCAGTTCCCGCTCCTGGCATGCCAGTTCTTCCCATCTTCTGTCTAAAGACACTTAAGCACAAGAAATTTGGACTTAATATTGCAACTAACGGTTTTCCATAAATACTATGAATGTTTTTTGGAAAACAGGTACCTCCGGCATAGAAATGCTATCTTTTATTAGTACCACTATATGTGAGACAGCCTCAAGACCTGTAAAAGCAAGTTCTTTGGAAGTGCTACCTATGTTTTGTTACAAAAAGGTCAGATGCTGATGGGTCGCTATGGCAGGTCCATAGATATGTGTTTCCCATTGCGTGCAGAGTTTTGTACGTAAGATGCATATGATTTTAAATTGTGCTTTCACTGGCCACAGTGGCTAGGACAGGCCAGAGGAAATGGTTACAGACTAATTCCTGACTATTACTCTCTGTAAGCTTTTGATGAAAGACGGTTCTACATCTTAACATCCCCAAATCATACATAACTATGAAGGCAGAAAAAACACAGGTAAAATGATCAGGTCAGAGGGGGATTAAACTAGGCTGAAGTTTAACAGGACCACTTTCACAATGTGACACACTTCAGGCACTTCCTATCCATGCTGCCCCTGGTAGCAAAGACTTTTTTTCAGGTGTGAAATAGAATACAACAATAAACTGGTTTACTGTCCACTAAACACCTACACAACTAATAATGACTCAGTTGCACAATGAGGTGTTCCAGTAATGCTTCTGAATTTAAATGTGAAAGAAAGGAGAATCCTAACTTAGAAACTTACTGTGCAATGATGACTCCGACACAGACAAATCATTCAGACAGACGTTTCCAGACCTTGGCACCTGCTGGAGTTCTACCCCTCTCTCTGTATGTCCAGCCTTTAAATCACGCAGTCTCTCTGGGAAACAGAGAGAAGGATTCTTTGTAAATGAAAAGTGTTTAAATTTCTAGTGAATTTTTCTAGCTTGAGGTAAAACAGTTTTTCTCCAGGAAGCAAAACTGGAACAATCACTCACCCCAGCTAATGGCAAGTACAATTTGCTCAGAATTAGAAGTCAATGTTTCTACTCTATGGGTCAAAGCTATGCATCACTGCATTTCATTTTAAGAAATTACAGCTCCACATGTGCTGTTTCATCTATATAATTAATCTTCTGACAAATGGGCCACTAAGATCATGTGTGATCTTAGGAATATGGCTACTTGTACTTGCAGTTTTAGAAGGAGACACCCATTTTAATCATTTGCAGTTTCAAATTACTCCATACTAAAACCATTAGGTAAATAAGGGCAAAGTCTAAAAAAGTTTGCCTAAAGCAATATTAATCACCTAATCTTAATACTAATCACTAATCCTGTGTGAGCCTTGCAGAGATGGGGGAATAGGAGAAATATCTGCAAAAACCCACAAATGCAGCATTTGTGAAGGATGCACTGGTCAGTTCTGGAAGCACATAAACGTTTTTTTTTCCTGTGAACACTTTGCAAAGTCACTTATTGGTATAATACTGGATGTCATGACAGGGCAACACTATTTGCCAGAGGACTTCTAAGCAATGCTGTTTTATGATTGGCTTAAGCTGAGCTAAACCTGCACTCCTATCAAAAATGCCATTTTATTGCTGCATCTGATAGATATGAAACTGAGATTCCTTTCCAAGTCTCCAAGTCTGGCCCGATACATTGGTTTCATGAAAGAATACTGCCAAAAAGTACTTATGTAAAGAAGTTAATCTCAAGTTTACTCCTAATATTGGACACTTAGTTTGTATTCAGTTGCTGAATGCTTCATGCCAACGTCCACACAGAACTGCATTATCTATATGCTCACCAAAATAGCCATCTTCTCTTTGCCGCTTTTCAGCCAATTCTAATGCATCACTCATTCTGTCTTCTAAAAACTGCTTCCTGTGTTCATCGGCAGCAGCAGCAGCCTTCTGCTCTTCCTCCAGTTGAGCTTTTTTCTGTATAACTTCTTCCCACTGTGCAATAGAGATATTAAATGTGTCTTCAACAGATGTGTTGCAAGGAAAAGCAACAAGTAAAATCATCTGGATTATTACAGATTACACTTCACCTTTAAATCAAAATATATGTTATTAAGCTGAATGAATGTTTCTTTTTGAAAAATTTCTCATTCAAACACCTGGAGAAAGGTAAAAGTCTTGAGTCAGAGAAAAAAAATGAGAGGAACTTACAGAATTAGGAATATGCTTTCCTAAGCCTAAAATATTCTCACCGATTTGCTCCACTGCTTCCAGAAACTTCTAGTCAAAACAGGAAAGGAGACTCCTAACAAAATATTTCTTCAATACCTTTCAGTTTTATGCTCTACCAAGTTATGGGCAAAAGACAGTTACATTTGTGCCAGTCCAACTCAGAAAAAGAAATAATGCAAATACCTTTTTTTCTTCTGCTTCCCTCATGGCCTTCAGCAGTTCAGTTTCTTTCACTCTGTTGTCGTGCAGGAGCTTGGCTATCTCTTCATAACATTTCTCACGGTTCTGATCATCACGCCTTAGTTCATGTAACGCTTGCAACCTCCAGTCAGTGCCAATGCGCTTCTGCTCTGCTTTGGCTAAATTTTCTTCAGCCACCTAATAAAACATTTTTCTTACCAGCAATCCATCTAGTCTATTTCAAGCACATAGCCTTACATACAGATAAGGTAAGAGGAACTGAAGTGTTCTCCAGTATCACTGTTAGATGCCGCAAGACTGTCCCTGCCATGCCACTCCTCCATTCATTACAGCAGGCTGTCCCATCTATCAGGGCTTTTCTTCTGCTGCTTCTTCATCCTTCTTATTCTTTTCCTTGCTGAGGGTGTTTTTTTGTTTCATTTTGTGGTTTGTTTTTTTCTCAATCTTTTGAAATGAGGCATCAACTCTCTTCATGATTTTGGGGATTTTGCTTTCTTAGCATGGATTTAATATGATTTACAGGTGCAATTAACATAAGATTGATACCTGGATGCCAATACTGCCACCCACATCCATCTGCTTCCAAAGATCTAATGCTGTTTACAAAAATTCAGACCCATATGTTTATTTCTAGACAAAATATAAATGCAGATGCCAAGCATATGGGCAGTGGGTTAGCTGCAACTATTTTTCCAACTATGCAGTTACAAGTTCTGAGCTTGAAAATCTGAAAAATTCCTAATGTCAAGCTACACACATTCATTACCGTGATCTAGAAGACAGCTTCTACAGCTGAATTTCCTGCCAAGGACTACCAACTGAAAGTTCCTTTGAGGCTTACTTTTGTTTTGTTATGGTTACAGATAAAACATATTCCTTAACAGGAGGATGACTTATTTTGAAAAGCACTTTTGAGTCTTACATGCCTTCTAAGTTCTGAGAAGTAAAGAAAAGTTAATATTGATGGCAGGCCCAGAGAATTTCAGTATTATATATCCGTTTGGACACTTCAGTCAGATTTTTGAAAACTTCAACACTTTAAATATACTGTCATAATCTATTAATATAGGTATCTAGAAATTAATTTCTTTAGAAAATATTCTCATATTAACTTGAACGAGTTAATTGCAATTAAAATACTATTAACTTGTACTAGTTAGCACAGTAACTACCTCCCCAAAGTACATGTTAAGATCCAATCATCTTACTATCTGAGCTTTCTGTTTTTCTTCTCTATCTATTTCCATCAATCTCTGAACAAGATGATCTTCCAGATCCACCTTTCTTCGATGGGCATCCACCTCTTCTTTCATTTCGTTTGTAACTGCATCTTGATCTTTGATTAGTCGCTGCCAAACACACAAATGTAAATTATTGTTGCTAAGATATTAAACTACATTTGTAATTCTGTCTCTTTAACATTTACTAAAATTTCATTAAACTAGTATTTGAATATATCCACACATCTCATACATATTATAACTGTCCAAGAAAGTGATAGTCCCTGCTGTTTTATCCACTTGGAATTACACTAAGCCCGAGTCATCACAGTGGTCTTGCAGGTTGATACTGATGTAATTCCATTCCCTGGATTACAGGGGAGCATAAAAGCAGAATTCCAACTTAAATGAATTAGATTCATAATGAAAACATTCTGCACTTTTATGGCACATTTTAGCCAAAACCTCAAAATGTTTCACAAATATAAATCATGTTTCATGATACAGGGACTTAAAATAAACACATCTGCAGCTTGAATGCAGAGATGATTTGCCAAAGTAGTACGAATCAGCAGTAGATCCAGAAATAGAATTTTAACTCTCACCATCTTTTCTTCACATTCACCAGGGCACATCCACATAGTTTTCTGGAGAAGACATAACCCCTTCCCAGGCCTGTGTCAGCAGGGTACTGCAGCAAAGTTAACATACACGGCCTTCTAAGCTTGAACATAGACCCTTACTGATGGCAGTGAAACAGTCAGTTTTGAGCATGGCAGGGAATGCCTGTCTACACAGACTCTTGTGGGCAAACACATATCCTCAGTTAGTTAAATAATTGCTACCTTTCTAGCCTAAAGAGGATGATCACTGTAGAATTACTTCCCTTAAATATGTGACTTTACATGTACTGGAACACAAATGAGCTTAGCCTGCTTTGCATTATGTAGCCACAATACAGCTGGCTGTGTATTTAATAAATAAATGCTAAAAGAAATTTAGCCCAGTTATGCTCAGCATGGGTTATAAAAAGTCTACAGCCAAAAGCTTTAAAAATCCAAATATAAGCAGACACATGCTTCAAAATAAGGGTTAGCTACCTGGATGTCCACTTCTGCTTGCATTCCATCAGATCTGCACATATGCAAGATGGGGAAATGTAGCTGTGATTTCTAAACACTTAACTTACTATTTCTAACCAAAACGGACATTACTAAAGCCTTCTATTGGCAGCCTTGCTTTTCAGTCATTTGTAATAATTATTTAGAATAATTAACTCATATTTAACTTTAAACAGTATTATTGATTAAAACCCTTTATTACTGAATAGTGGTCTTTCTGAATTAGAAGTCAGTCATTTAAGAAAGGAATTGCACATTCCCCATGAATCATCCATTCCTTTTTGCTTAACAATGAAAAAAGGTCTAATTGCCAACATCATCAAGTATATCAATCTGCTATGCTGTTCCCTCCAGAAAACCTAGATATATCTGGATATCACAGATGAAAAGGTGGGAGTTTCTGGGATGAGGAACATATTGTTATAGACTTATTTCCATGTTCCTCACTTCTCTCAACCAGCTGAGCATACAGCTAAACCCTGCAGCAACAAATGATACCTCTGCACAGGAGAAGAATAAAATGAGGAGGATATGGGCATTTTCTCCCAGAAAAAAAAAAAGGTCCCCTTTTTCCTCACAAAGTCTGGTTCAATGAACATAACCAAATCTGAGAACTGCAAAGGAAGAACCATTAAATATAAACATCTGTATAGTTCCCTAATAATTACCTGTTCAAAGAGCTGCCTTTGTGACTCAAGTTCCATCCGTCGTACTTCTACATCTTGAACAGTAGCAGCTGTTTCCTGCTCTCTCATGGATGCCTTGAGGAGAAGAGAAACACATGAAAATACAGTAAAGCAGAAATTGTTCTCCCTTAAAAAAACAATATCAAAAAGAATGTCCAAACCCCCAAGCCACACCCTGCTTCTAAGTTCTAGTTGACTTTCTGTCATACCATTAACAACGGAAAATATTACATATCAAAAGCACAGGGTAAGGTGGAAAAGACGCACAGGAATAGTTTTGCATCCAGCCAAGCATGTTTGGGAAACGTCAGGCTTGATCTAGTGCTAATAACCTGCCAGATGCAGCTCCAAATTGAAATAAGGAGTCTCTGAACCTAGAAGACTGAGGAGGGCAGTACACAGATAGGAACATGGCCACTTTGCACCTGGCAGAACCTGTGCTGAGCTTGAGCTAACAAATCTTACAGTGCCCTGACTGCAGAAACAAACATGCAGCTGCACCGCACTCTGCAAAGTGTGGTGCTGAGACACAAGGAACGGCCTTGCAAAGACTCAATTCATGCCCACGAGGTTCAAAAGCTTCCATTCTCAGCATCTGCATGCTACACTGCCTGAGCTAGTAGCATGGGAGCAGAGCCAGGCCTGGCCAGAGGCTGCCGTGGAGCCTCTCAATCAATGGCAGAGTTAATTTGCAATCTGGACACAGCCCACAGACAGCTGAGAATTCACTAGTCCTTTAAGGAGCTCATTACATTTTTCAACACTGCCAATACACAGATGAATCTAGCTTTTCTCAGGAATTTTGCCAGTTAAAGCAAGCTAGTGGAACAAAGGAAGTGCCAAATCAAACTGTTAAATTATGCATTTACCACTTAAAGCAGTCCATCTCATGCTAAGTAGACCTCTAGGCTCACAAATCACAGTATATCGACTGAAATTTTAGATATGCTTTTTTTCCTTGTTTATTTTCACTAATAAACATTCAACAAAAGAATTGCTTGAGCAATACTCAGCCTTTCTCGCAATTTCATCATCAAGACGTTTCAGTTCCATTTGACGCTGATCTTGCTGGTATTTCAGAAAACGCCTTCTCGAAGCATCTAGAAATCGTAGTTCCTTTACTTTCAGTTCTCTTTTCACAGCAGCTAGTCTTCAGAGCCAAAACAAATAGAAACAAGGGAACTTGTGTATATAGAAGGTTAGTACCAAAGAGCACAAACTTGCACTGATGTTATCCTTTAGTTACTATGAGCTAATCTCTAGCTTATGAAGGTTAGGACTGTAGCTTTCATTCTTCTAAGTTGTCCAGTTTTCATTTACAAGACAAAATTAAATTCAGAAGACACACAGACATCCTCTAATGGCAATGTCCTCAATTAAGCTTTGACGTCCTGTGCCCTGTTTCTGTTCTACTTTAATAAACACTAGTTTACTATTGCAATGATCCAGAACTGGAAACTATTCCTTAGAATAATTGCCAGTGTCCTGGTACCTCTTTCTGCACAAAATTAGTACTAAGTTTACTTGGAAAATATCAAACTCCTTCAAGGAACAAAACCACAAACTCAAGAATTAGTTTGCAAAGAAAGGCTCACTGCTCTCTTTTAAAAAAAATCCCCAACTTACTCTGTAGGTTACAGATGTTTAAGAGAAGTCCTTGTAGACGTGGTGCTTAGGGACATAGTTTAGTGGTGGACTTGGTAGTGTTAGGTTAATGGTTGGACTCGATGATCTTAAGGGTCTTTTCCAACCTAAATGATTCTATGATTCTATGATTACTTGTAGTTGATCTAAAAAACTATGGAGATGTTAAAATTCTCTTAAACCTTCACAACTACAAAATGTACTAACAGTTCAGCTTCAGTACTATCACAACTCTTTGCTCAGCAACTGATATATAAAGCAGTCTTTTTTCTAAATCCACTAGAAATACAAGAGTGTGTAGAGTCACTCGTACTGTAAGTGACTCTCATATTTGCAGTGTGAGTCTGCCCACTGCGCAAGTCTGAAGCCTCAGTGTGCAAACAGACCGCAGTTGACTGCTTAAGAGCATTCACAATCCGAAGAGACCAGACAAAAGGCTGGGAGCTGAGACAAAAATATGAAGTGATTTGGCCTCTAATCTGCTGTATTCCCTCAGGCAAGGCAGTAATACAATCCAGATCACTTCATTCCCACACCAAAATCTGAGCCACCAGACCACACTGTTTTCCCACATTACAATTTCTACAAATGAGTGGTTATTTCTCCCTTACTCATGGTTAAAAATGTAATAGCAGGATACAGTAGGCAGGCCCCTAATGCTTCTTATATTACAATACCTCTGCCTCTGTTCCGCCAGCTTCTCCTCTTCTTCCAGCAGCATTTTTCGCCTCTGTTCTTCAGCTTCTCGAAGTAATTCCTGCTTTCGATACCAGGCTTCATCTTCTGCTTTCCGTTCCTGTGCCTTAGCTTCTAATTCATGTGCTAATTGTCTAAATGGAAGGAGATCACATGTTCATAATTCAAGCAAGTATCAAGAAATTACTCGATTACTTAGAAATTGATGACTGTACTAGCAAAGAACTGCTGAAACAAGATGTCATGAAAGAATGTGGCATCCCCTTTATCTACTGATAAAGTACATGACGAAGAGTTACAATACTGGCTGTTACAGACAACAGGGGATTTCAGATGAGCGCAGGTATTTTCTTCCTCAAATTCTTAACAAAAACTAGTTTCTAAAGGTGCCCTAGCATCATGGTACCCACTGATTTCAACAGCAAGCTACGAACTCCCGGCCCTTCACAAAGTTAGACACTACAAGGCCAACAGAGGTTTAGGCTCTCACTTACAAGCTTCCAAGTTTGAAGACTTGTGGCGCAATACTTTCTGTGAATTCACAAACATTTTTTGTTTAAGATAAGACAGCCGATTTAACTTAAAAACATGTCAAATGAAATAACTCTTAACCTTTAGCAGCTATTTAAAGTCAGCCTCCTGAATTTTCTTAATTGTCTCTCTTCTCAAGCATACACATATGACAGAGAAAGGCAGCTGTGTCCACCTGTCCCTCCCAGTCTGATACTGTCTTCAACTTTCCCATTAATACCTCTCTCGTAAGTATTCAATTTCATCCTGTCTGATCCTCTCCCGTTCCTGAGTTTGATAATCCACAATGAACTTGGGATACTTATTAAATACAGGGTACTGTCCTTTTGTAAGTGGTATGAAGTCATCAAGCATACGCTGTGGATGGATATCTAGTGGTGTAGCCTCCATAAGATGATAAGCTTCCTTAATCACAACGTTAATGTCCAGGTTGTTACGATGGTGAAAGAAATACTGTAAGAGACATGCTTCCATTTACATTCTACAAAAAATTAAGCAAGTTTTTAATATATCTATTTGGGAATAATTAGGTAAATTAGCAAGATCTATATTCCAAAAGTTGATTTTAAAAGGGATTATTAAGTTACCCCTACCCACTAGTAAAATATCACCAGCTCAAATGACTTGACCCAAACCTCTTCAAGTTGTAAAAGTATGCTCTGGTTCTTTTCCTTCCCCACAAACAGCAGTTGCGTAAGGGATCTGGAAAGCTAGGTGTGAATTTAGAGTATCCAACTGCTCACACAGACACTCCTACCACTGGATAAACCTCCCTCGACTTTTGGTGTTCAGACATGAAGCTTGGAAGTTCCCCTTCTTGCAGGACTATTCTTCCTGTCAAAGATCCTATTCACCACAAAAATCTTGAAATTGGTTATTATTAAATGTAGCAATAATGTTGACTGTTTGATGTCTGTCAAACTGACTGCTCACAAGCACTTCTTCAAGGTGGAACCCTTTGTTTGCCTACAGAGATGCTTTCATATGAAAAAACCTGCTTCTCCCATGTAAGGCTAAACATTAGGAAACATTTTCATTTAGCTTCAGAGAACGTCAAATAATACTGCCTAATTTTGCAAATCTGAAAACAAAATAATGAAACAACATAACAGAATAACTGCGTCTTGTCTCCACAGGGAGAGACCACATTAGATCCCCAAAAAAGAGGCAGAACTATTTTGTCATTGATGAATGACTGATGTTTACAAAATGGCTTTTAGTGGCGTTAGAAAGCTTTAAAGATCTTGTTGCATGAAACCGCAGAAAATTGCTCAATATTTTACTCATTTATTGTTTATTTGTAAGGTACTAGATGACACTATTCAGAAACATGTAATAAAATATTAACGTGGAAATGAAACATCTCCTAACCTCCATAACAACAGATACAATGTTTTATGTGTCTCTCTAGGTACACTTTCATATGAAGATGTTTACCTCAAAATCTGCTGTTTGATTACAGTGAAGCAAGGAAGCTCTGGAACATATAACATAGGCAACAACAATCATTAGAAAGTATGAAGGATGGTTGGAGAAGATATTGTCAAAGACTTTCAGCCATTCTTCTCTTGTTAGAACCTCAGAGAACAGTGTTTCTAGAAGAGGCCAAGCATAAACCTACATTATTTGAGAAAATTGACAAAATAATCCATTAGTACAATTTTACCATTCCTTTTAAAGAAATAATGTGAATTTTTCTTGCCTTATAGCAAGAATATATTGATTTATGAAAGAAACAGGAATTAAACCAGAATATTTGAAGATAGGTTTTACCACCCACTATAAACATTCAAAATTAATATGGAGTGATTATAAGTAAATTTCTTATTTCACTGGATGTCTAAATCTTCTGTTTAGATTTGTGAAGCTAAAATCATCCCTAATGATAAATAGGGATTACAAAATTAATTCATCCTATCTATGTCCATTAAAAAAAAAAAGTACATTTATAATTTGGTGAGCAGATTTTCAAGCAATGTGGACTTGAAAGCAAAGGACTTCTAAGAACTACACTAGCATGTATATGAGATTTATGAACATGGAAAAGGAAAAGCTGCAGGAAAGCAATGATATGTTCTTTACACTCCCATATAATTCACTGTTATTTAATGAAAACTCCCTCAAAAAAGAAGTACGTCAAAATGAAAGACTAGTACACTATCATTCACTGCAGTAAATTTTACATACAAAAGTTGGCTAGATTATTACCTGTGAAGTTACATTGTATTTTATTAAATGCTGAAGTAGTTCTTTGTCATGATGTGCCAAAACATTTTCCATCATACTAAGGACATTAACTGGAGGATTGGGAAAATACTCAAACCAATGCTGACAAAAATTAACTGAAAGAGAATAAAAAAAACCCAATACAATCCACTGTAATCCAGAGTGATAAGACTCTTGACAACCTTAAGGTTTGGTTATAAAGGCTATGAATTTAAGAGGTAGTTTTAGGCAGCAAAACCTATTTAAGAGATTCCCACCTCTCCTCTTTCCTAGCATTTATTCCTAAACCATTGCCAGAGTACACTGCTTCTCCAGCTGCACTGGCATGAGTGTTTGTGCCAGTACACTGTGAACCAGACAGGGGAACTAATCTGGCTCAAAAATAAAATGAAAAAAATTCTGCATGCTGTGGGACTAAGTGGTCAGAGGCAGATGGAATACTTAAACCAGTATTTCTGTCTCATGAAACTACAGCCTGGATCAAATAATTTTTAACATACTAAGAGTAATTTCCGTAAATTTGGATACTTACTCACTAACAGCATGTGTTTGCAAAGTGGGTACGTATGCTTGGCAGCACATATCTTCTGTAGATTTAGCAGCAGCTGCAACAACTAATTTAAGTGTAAAGCACTTTAATTTAGAATGTTTCTTCAGAAGACAGCCATAGCCAGTTTTCAGCCAAATGTCTAATTTTGAGTTACAACATGCTTAGGACAACTAAACACAGTAAAACCTTAAAAGAGATCATTACCTTTTGACTACGAGGGAGTGAGGGAGTGGGGTGGGTGGGTGCAACTACTTTTCCCATGTCTCAGAGATTTTAGTTATGATGATCTAATTACGCTAGATACATTTGGTTTTGCTGATTAGACTTTACAAATACTGTTAAACTGCTAACTTTTTGCTAGAAAAACTGCAAAAGGAAGTCTAATATCTTGACTTATTTACAAGCAGGTTTTTGTTTTAAGCATACAGTTGCTACATATTAATTCCTGGCAACACCTTTAGAAGAGAGCCTGGTGACCTCTTAGGAAATACCTCATTCATTTCATCAGGAAAAGCTTTTTTGCATGGAAAAGCTTAAACATGTTGCAGTATATTTCAGTTTTTAAAATCATTGCTTACCTACTACTGTAGCAACAACTTCAAAGCAGATCAGTTGGTTGTTCTGGAATAATTTTACAAATGGGAATGCTAGCAAAGGAATATAAGGTGTCTCAGCAAAGATAGCAGACCAGTGAGCTAGAGCTGATAAGGTCCTGTACACAAAAGCAAACAAAGGTGTAGAAAACATCGATCCAAAACCAAATAAAAATATAATATGCATTTTAGAACCACAACATAGAAAGTCTGTAAACTTCAAGATAGACACAGGATTACACAAGTTATAAAAACAAAATTGCATGAGAGCACTACTATTTCATTTTAGAATTTTCCTTACAGCTGATTCCAGCTATTGGATACACTTCAGATCACTACATGAAAATAAAAATCTATAATATTAAAATAAATATAAATAAATATTTTACCTTTGTAAAAGTCTCAGCAGTTTCCTACTTTTGATGGGGTACTCATTCTGAATATTAACAAATGCACTGTGGGTACCCTTATCTATCAGGGTACTGAAGGCTAAGTGGTTTTCAGGAAGCTGTAGTAAGGAACGCCAAACAAACATCCTGCAATTAAAATGTAGACTTAGTCAAGCAACTTGTCTTTCATAGGCCAGTAAACACAAGCAGTTTTATTTTGTGCAAGCATGAACATACATATAAATATACCTGTACTTTGCTGGATATTCTCCAAATCCTTTCAATAAGGCCCACAGACGTTTCTTGTTTAATCCGCCTGGTAATTCATTCTACAACACAGGGGATTAACAATAAATGTAAGGATTTCTTTTTCATAATCTCTTTCTTTGCACTCTAATCAATGATAGCAGCTAAATATTGAAGTTCCTAACATAATATCTAAAAAAATAAAATAATGTGTACTCCTATCTGTTACATAATCCTAGGTTCATCTTCTACTGAACTCAAAGAACAACCACCACTGATTTCAGTCAGGAGCAGATTAGACCCTAACTGACTAAATTATACATTATTAAATGACGGATATAGCCAAACCATAAAGAATATTGACATAAGGAATAGATCATATTGTGATGAATGTTACAGGAGGATATATATATAGATACAGATATGTATGTGTGTATATAAGTGTGTGTATGTGTGTATATACATGAGAGTATATATACATACGAGATGCAAGATAAAAACAGGGAGAGAAGATGGCACGGTGATGATAGAAGGGAAATAAATTTAACAGTAATGCATCTTCTAAATAATTAATAAAAAATGAAATGGCTTCTAGGCAGACATTTTAGAGGTGCTAGTTTGCTAGTAAGGAAGTAGATCAGATCTGGTAAATACCCAAATGTGTCACAAGTTGCTTGAACAACTTCAGAGGTACCCCAAGCTGACCGGAGGCAGCTCGGCCTGTGTCACATAATACAGGAGTATGGGCTAAACAGGGAGAGGAAATGGTATTAAAACTTCCTTAATCCCCTCTCTGCTCAAACATCTAAGTGAATAAGTGCCTGAACTTATTCTTTAAACTAAGTAGCTAAATATTTTTTGCAACGAAATTTAAATGCTGCAGACTGGAGAACAAAATATTTGCAACTTCTTCCTACCTCTTTATTTTCAAGTGATGTGTTCACTTGCAGTTTTACCAATCTGGTTTGAATTTTGCTTCCTTTGGATTTCCGAGGCCACTCTGACCTTCCTGAAGTCACTCTTGTTATCAGTTTATTTGCCTCTGAGGTGCACTTGGACCAATCTTCTACTACTTTGGATATGGGTGGCTAATATTAAGTGAAAATACCTCAGTTAAAATCTTGCACAATAGAATAAAAAACACTATAATTTGATGTTTAGTCTATTTTATATGCCGTATTTTTGAGCTTGATGGCCACAGAAAGAATAGAGACACATTTATACCATAAATAAACATATATGGACTGCATACTCCTGAATAAGTATGTCAGTGAATAAAACTGCTGTAATAAACTAGAAAGACTGTGAGAAGGTTTACGTAGCTTCCAAACCCACTCAAACATGTTATTTCCTTGCTTAGCAAACACTAAAATATAATTGGGATAGTATAAATGTGTATCATGTATGGTTCAGGTTATTTACTTTAGTGTGTTTCTCAATGCCACTAAAATAGTTTGCATTTCTATAGCACCAGTTAAAAAGAATACAAAAGACTTTTACAAACTTTAATTAGCCTTCAGTGTCAGGAAGGTATTAATTCAATGTTGGAGATTAAGAAAGCAAGTAACAAAGTGGATATTCCAGTTCATGTCAAACCGGCAGCAAAAGTGCAAATGGAATGCATGTGTGACATCTTTACACATCCTTCCTCAGCTCCAACTCCGTCATTATCCAAAGCTGGTTACTGTTTACTTCAAAGACATGGTGATTAAAGATATATGGAACTCTGGATTTGGAAACCTGACTCCCATTAATAAATTATTTTAATAAAATAAGAACTGGTATTTAGAATGTTTGTTATTTAGGAAGGATTAGGAATATGATTGTGCCGTAATGATGGATGCTGGTATCCAATAACACAGTAAGAAGAACAAAATCACAGTAACAAAAACACCATTCGTGCCTGCAGTTTCAGAGAGCATCAGTTGCGAAACATTTCCTATAGGAAATGGAACAGAAACAGCACAATTATGCTGTATCCATCTCCCCCGAAAACATCATTACAAAGATAAATTGGTCCACACAAATTGCTGTAGAAAGAAATACCATTTACCTCTCCTCCCAACACCAGAAACACAGTGATATATATACTTTAAAACATCGTATTACCTGACAGGCTGGACTAACTATGAAGGGAACTCTACAAACCACTTTTTTTTTATTTGTAGTGTTAAATACAGCACTTCAACACATGTCTGCAAACTACTGCTGATACAAAAGCTACGTAGACAAGTATCAACTTTAATGGGATTTAGGGATGTTTTAAGAAATGTAAAACACTCTACCTTATTTCCTTCTTGAGTCAAAGCTTGGACACTATATAAATTAAGGCTACCATTTTCCATTACTGATGCAATATACCGTCCATTGGGGCTAATTGCTGCTGTACTAATTCCCTCTTCATTAGTCCCAATGTCAAAAAGAAGTTTGCATGTTTCTATGTTGATAAATCTCATAATATTATCTTGACTTAACACTCCAAGGACCTATAAGTTAAAAGGATTCAACAATTAATACTGTCAATGTAAAACAAAGAGGAATACCCAATTCAGCAATGACATTCCATTAAGCTAAAAGAGCAACTGAGGAAATGTTTAGCACTGTAACTTTCCTTTTGTATGGTATGGACCCATATCCCCAGTGTCCCGCAAATGCCCTGAAAGTATATGTGTTGAATCAACTAACCAAATACTCCAGTCTTAAGCTTGGTAAAAAAACTGACCTGATTGGAGCCCCCATCAAAACTGTCAGGGAGGAATTCCAGATGACGGACAGCTCGTACTTTTGCAGGCATCTGAATTATTCTTATCAACTGCTTTGATTCTAAACACCATAAGTGAAGATGATTTGATTTTCCACCAGCTACAAAAATCCGGCCATCTCTGGATCACAGATGAGGTAAAATTTCCATCAGAATACTATAATTTAAGGCAGTATTAGCTAAAAAGAGAGAGATCATACATTCCCTTCTATGCCCTCAAATCACTTTTGAATCTGCCATTATTCCTGTCACACTCTCCTGAAAGAGCAAAATAGCTCCTAAGTAATAGAATTTGCTTCTGTAAAGGATAGTATAAACCTTATTTTAGTGGTCATTAAAAATCAGCTTACTTCATTTCAACTGTTATGGAACTGTAATAAAAACTGCTATTGATCCTTCTGAAAGTATCAGTCACAGTAAAGTTCAAAAACTTATCACAGTATATAGCTCAACACTTCATAAAACATTACAAATAAGGAAAGAAAACCTGTTTTAAAACTGCAATTTTTGTAGTCTGCCTTTAGAATGTTTAAAATAGCAATTTACCTGGTAACTGCAAAGACCTTATAAAGTAATACAGAACCCTCTACAGGAGTTGGCAACTGGTATTTACAATGCAGAGTATCAAATTCCCATGCAAAAACAGAATTATCTTTGAAACAGCTGAGGATGGTGTTACTCAATGGAAGAAAAAAAACCTGGAAGAGTAGGGAAAAGAAAAAAAAAAAAGGAGTATGTTGTCAAGGAAGTACCCTTTAAATTGGACCAAAGTGCATGGCAAAATAAAATACAGCAAGAAACCATGACAGTATCGCTATTACTATAACTGCCTAATGCAGCTGCAACGCAAGGCTTAGATCCCACAGGCAGCAGGTTCCCTTCCCCCATTATAGCCTAGGCAGGCCCCCTCTGCCTTGCACTGGTTCTGAACTTGTTTTTGCTAAGCTAGTTTAACTCACCAAAATGACACAAATCTTTATCTGTGTTATTTCTATGACTGTGGAGGTTTCTGATGGTGCCAGAAAGGATGTAATATAAATGGTGGAAACATGAACCCAGGAGCAGGAGGGGATGGGAGACATGAGCCAGAACCGCTCACTGAGCAACTGCTTGTTGCATCTCCTGCAAACTAGCTTCAGCATTCAAATAGTACCAAGAACCTGCAAATGGACTCTATGAAACATTCATCTTAAAGACTTAAACTCCTTAGTTTTATGTACAACTATTAAAAGTAAAAAATAATGGAGAAAGTTTAGCAATGTATTCTCCAACAATGAAATGCAGATTTTACTGTGAGAATGAATGAAGATAAAACTGAAAAGCTTGTAAATGTATTTTTTCAATTGTTCTGAACATGTTTATTGTTTATGTGTAATCTCTTC
>NW_009632141.1:18234-25501 GCF_000690535.1 Cariama cristata
AGAAAAAAAATTAGATTATTTATATTTTTGGATGTAATCAGATACATTCTTGCTTAACGATAAATTATTGGTTTGGTTCAGAGGTTCTATCCTGGCAGCAGCACATGCAGCTTCAGCAAATTCCCTGTACCTCGAATTTTGAAGGTTAAATTGAAAAAGTCTTCTGATATCTGAACATGGAGGGACTACCTGAAGTACTCACTGGCTAAGAATAACAGTCAGCACTACGAAGTTCAGAGTTTGCGTCTGAATGGTCTCTTGGGGCCTTGAAAATCTGTAAATGTGGATATGCGGATGGGATTCATCTTGCTGAATGACAGTGACTGAAAGTTGGATGTTCAGGCCCAATTAGTCACTTGACAGTGAGCAAAAGTTACCTGTGATGAAAGAGACACCTCACCTACCAAAGTCATTTATCTTCAGACAGACTGAGTTACCTGTCCTCCTTCAGGGACCCTGAGGAATTTTAGCCAGTGAATTGAGAGCAGATGCCTATCATGCAGATGGAAGAAGTTTAAATTTTGGTAAACTGGAGTACTGAACAGTTCCTCGTTTTCTGCTTTGCCCTAGAAAAATACCACAAGACGGTCACAAGCAGCTGTTGAATAAGCAGTGATGCTTTGGAAATGGTCATTATAGATGTCTTCTCTTAGCTCTTCTTTCTCATTTTTTTTTCCACCTGCTGTTCTTACAGTGTGCAGCTCAGTCTCTGTCTTTTTAAATTAGTTTTGACTGTATCAACGTAACTGAAGATGCAGGTTGGAGTGCAACTGGGCTTAAGTAAAGAGGCACCAAAAAGTATACTGCAGAGATTGGTGTGATGCTACTACAATGGCTCAGACAGCAAGCAAGAATCCAACTTTGGACAGTGAGTGTCAGGGCTGTGGTCTAATAATAAATCTGATCTTTGATAAAGCACTTATTTGTATGTCTTAAATCGTGGCATGGGAGTAAGTATCATTATCTCTATTCTAAAGACAGGAAAGTAAAATCCAGATAAACTGGATTATTTGCATAATGTCCTATCAGAAATGGTAGAGCCAAACCAAAAGTGCAGGCTATTGATTCCCAAACAGTGATTATTCATTCAACCATAGTCACTATTGTTTGGATTTAAAAGTTGTATCCGTACTGTAACATCCTGATCCTACCCAATTCCAAGAGCCATTTATCAATAAGAAGCCCCTACACATAGCCTACACAAAGAAAGATACTGAGCAATAGAAAAATCCTGTCCACTAAAGAAATGCAGCCATCTTTGGAGGCAAGACATGATAATTATTTTAGCAACATGCTAAAAGAACAGTTTTAATAAAACAAACAAACACACAAAATTTATGCATGATCTTCCACATTAATTGCTAAGTGACTATTTCAAGCTGACAAAATTTATGCTTGACCTAGAACATGGTAAAGACACTCAAATGAATAGCCTTGTTCTCTGCAAAATCAGCATGGCTTTTTAGTGACCAGCCTGATGAGAACATTGGTTTGAAGCGGTGTTTGTTCACTGCAGGGCAGCATGTGTTTAAGCAATGCCCAGGCACTGCGTCAGTACTTTCTGTAGTACTTATGCCAATGTTTGACATTTGGTGGCGCAGGCAGACCTGTTTAAAGCAGCGTAACACTAAGGAAGACCTATTTAAACCACTCTGTGATGCAAACGTGTCATCCTTCTCATCCCCTATGTTGTTCCAGTATAAGTGTCTGTGCAGCAAACCAAAGCAAAGAAACCACTAGGCTGAAAAGCAGCAACATCTTTTTGCTGAGTTACTTTTCAGCTTTGCTTGTTCCCACATTCAGTGCTTAGCGTGCATAGAAAGAAGAGCAGCTTTGGAATAAGCAGCTGACCAGGATAGGTGGTGGTGACTGTTTGAAGTTACCATTATGACAATAAAATTGTTGTTTGTTTTTTTTTTTCTGTTGTTTTGGTTTTTTAACAACACCCTTAAATCCTGGTATCGTTCAGGTTGGAATCAATCTCCGGAGGTCTTCTGAGCCCATCTCCTGGTCAAAGTAGGGTCAATCTAGAAGATGGTTCCAACTTCCAGGTTAAATTGGGTTAGTCAAGGTCGTATCCAACCAAGTTTTGAGTATCTCTAAAGATGGAGGTTTCTTAAAATCTCCCAGCAGATCTCTGCAACTATTGAATCATGATTCCACTGGTCTGGGTGACATGACAGGATGACAGTTAAGGAAATACGCCCAAAGAACATAGAAAAGATTCAGCTGTATTTTAAAAAGTATTTTCAAGTACTGTGACTTTAACATGCAGCATTACTCCTACTGAGGTATGCTTGTTCACCCTTTAGCAATTGCTGTTTACTCACCTTCTGTATACCCACAGACTGACGAACATTCAGCTTTCTTCTTCTTTGAAAGGTGTCCAAGTCCCACAGTTGTGCTGTATCAGTGGATGTAGTGATGGCATACCTGCCTGAGCCATGGACAGAGATGGAAGACACTGAAGAATCATGTCCCCTCATCCAACTAACTAGCTCCTTGGTTTCTGCAGGAGTTGATGAAAAAAATGAAAAGGATATGAAAGTCATTCAAAGTGAAACAACTACTACTTTATTCTTTATTACCAACACTATGCTGTGAAAGAGACTTTTAAGCATACCTAGTATATGACCATTTACCATGACAGCCCAACGAAAAAGAAACAAAGGCATCAGTCTTCATACAGCTATTATACCTTAGAGAAACACAACCACCTCCTCATCTCCAAGTAACAGATTTCATAAGTTATTCTCAGTTCTACACAGAAAGCCAACTTGCACAGATTTGTAAAATTTAGCCTAAGAATCAATCTTAAAAAGTCATGATCACTGTGATCAGGTAAGTTCAACACGCCTCATAGGCTGATTATCCAATGTGAACACCCGCAGTAATCTCCAGAAGTTGAGACTGAATGTTCTAGTTAGAATTCTCCACTTGTTTTGACTTGTGGACAAGAGGTATGAATGATTACACAGCTATTTACAGGGGCAAGGAAGAAAGGTTTAATGACAACGGGCTATGACTATAGAAAGGCACAGCCAGAAAGCAACACCTCATTAATTCTTTGAGTCCAAAACATTTTTATGCTGTGTATTGCATACTAAGGAAATGGCTCCTCTGACTACATTGTCTCCCGCTTGTGACTGCATGACCCCTAATCTTCCCTCAGCAACCAAACTGCATTTGTGGCAATTACAGTATTTACACTGGGTAGTTTGCCTGACAGCCCATGGGGTGGTTCCAGCTGACCTACTGCTGTGGCATCAAAGATGGGAAATGGCTGTAAAGCAGCTCATAAAGCCTAACAGTCAAACTTTCTGCTGTGCTTACAGACAATTGAGTGTTTAAAACTATTATCACTTGGGAGGATGACATGGGATTACAGAGTATGGCTTCTAAAGAAGAGGATGAAGCCCACCAACTAAGTATTATCTAATACACCTCTAAGGATAGTTCACCCAATACTGACTTATGTGAATAACATTTATAATTTAAAACATTTTTGAGTATGGCTTGGTATCTGGAAACAGCACCATATAAACATGCAGGAAATTGTATTGGGAAACAGTGTGTTACATTAAAATCTTCACTGATAGATAATACCAGACTCAAACCCTCAAATTGCAGATGAGTGATTCCTATGGCTTTTTAAAAAGACTTAAATCCAGATTATATGAGACACTATAACTGCACTTTTTGATAGGTTAAGATTAATTTATGAAGAATGAATTGTCAATGCCTTTCACCATTTAACTTCTAATCAAGACAGAGACACACAGCTGGCCTGTAAAGTTAATTTTAAATATAATTTTTGAACAAGGATACAGATTTACTTGCATACTCAAAAGTACTGACAGTTCTCTCAGTGTATGTTGTCACTTTGATCAAATATTTTACTGTAAATATAGTTAATAACTGGTTCAGTTGCAAACTACCATACTTTGCCCAGGCGGCCAAGAAGGCCAACAGCATCCTGGCTTGTATCAGAAACAGTGTGGCCAGCAGGACTAGGGAAGTGATCATCCCTTTGTACTCTGCGCTGGTGAGGCCGCACCTTGAATACTGTGTTCAGTTTTGGGCCCCTCACTACAAGAAGGACATTGAGCTGCTGGAGCATGTTCAGAGAAGGGCAACAAAGCTGGTGAAGGGTCTGGAGAAAAAGTCTGACAAGGAGCAGCTGAGGGAGCTGGGGTTGTTCAGCCTGGAGAAAAGGAGGCTGAGGGGAGACCTGATCGCTCTTTACAGCTGACTGAAAGGAGGTTGTAGTGAGGTAGGGGTTGGTCTCTTCTCCCCAGTAACTAGCGATAGGACAAGAGGAAATGGTCTCAAGTTGCACCAGGGGAGGTTCAGGTTGGATATTAGGAAGAACTTCTTCACTGTAACAGTCATTAGGCATTGGAACAGGCTCCCAGGGAGGTGGTGGACTCACCATCCCTGCAGGTGTTCAAAAAATGTTTAGATGTGGTGCTTCAAGACATGGTTTAGTGGGCATGGTGGCATCAGGTATACGGTTGGACTTGATGATCTTTGAGGTCTCTTCCAACCATAATGATTCTATGATTCAACTGATTTTGGTTTGATTTTACACAGAGCACCTTATTCTAAGCAAACATATACAGATTTGCTTTAAAAAAGGTAATAATCATTGCAATCCTGTGCTAGACTTCAGTTAAACAGACACCTGCATGACTTAGTGGGAACAAGAAACTTTGACAATGCAAAGAGCTGATTTACCCACAGGACTATAACACACATGGGCCCAAACTTTTCTGGACAGATGGCATGAAATACATAGTAAGATTTCCATCAAAAAAACTTACAAAAATTTGAGATCGAAACTAAAATGACATAGGTTTTCAAAGCAATCCAGATAGTAAGCCTTTGAATTTCTCCTTACCTATATCAAAGCACTTAACAGAATAATCTGCCAAAGCCACCAGGAATTCTGTCTTTCTGTGAAGATTAAATGCCAAAGCAGTGCAGGCCTGCATTGTACGCTGAACAAGGTTGAACCTATTTAAAAATACACATTCTTATTTTGTTAGGAAACTTTGGTTCATAACGTCAAGTGAAGCAGTAACTTAATCAGTTTCAATATATTTCACTGAGAGAAAAAATAAGCTAACTCAAAAGAAGGGAGTAAATAAATCATATCTAATTATAATAAATCTAAAAATCAGTGCTAATATTTTAAAACTCAGTAGTGTAAAATTTAAAAGACTGATTAATGTATTTCTGCAAATGACAATACTAGGTCTACTTTATTGTCATTCATGGCTCATAGTATTAATTGATCGGTACCATCCAAAGAATAACTTCTTGTGGTAGTATTTAAAATCTATGAAATTGTTGTCTGTTCAGTTTAGAGTTACAAATTTCTAATCTTTTGGAGCAGCTAAACTAATAAAGCAATATTTAGGGAGCCTACATGAGACATCGGGTTGTAGTTTCAGCTCTGAGCAAACTACTATCTATTTCCACATTCATGAAAAACTGAGGGTTAAAACTAGACCTGTGGCATGCTGTTCAGGCAAGTTCCATAACCCTGAATATTAGACACATCAAGACAATTAAAACGTCTTGATAGAAATATTCTTACCTGTTTCCATTCAAGTCAAAAACATATATATTCCCTTGGTGGTCTCCAGCAAGTAGAGAATCTCCAGAACTGTCAAAAGCTACATTCAGAAAACGTATTGTCTTTGAATGGTATCCTTTGACACTATGAATTATGTTTACTATAACTCTGTGAAGAAAGCAAGCAAAACAACCATGCTTAGAATCATTTTATTATCAACTATTTCTCCAAGACCTAGGATTAAAATGTTCCTAGCTTATGGTTTTACAATGCTAATCATTCATAGTGTTCTATGAAAAATCTTCATGAAAAACATGTATTTCTAATACAAAAAATATACTAAACAAATACTATGTTGGAAGGTAGGTAGGAGACATGTAAAGCAGATAGGGGAAATCCACCATTCACGATCCTTTGATGTGGCTCCTGGTTACCTGATTTTCATTTATATTATTAATGAATAACACTAACATATATGCTGATGTATCATCTACCAATGTATCTGAAAGTCCAGTTCAGCACTCAGCAAGGAACCTGGCTCTTTGTTATCACTGTAAAGAAACATGCTAGAAGACTAAGAAGCTATGAATTATTGTAAGAAACCACTTGGATTAGATGTGGGGGGAAATCAGTTTTAATACAACTTCTTTCCAGAGTCTTCAAAAGCATGAAGAAAGCTGTTTTTATTATTATTCATCTGAGATACTATGGAACAAAAGTTGCTGTTTTTTCACATTCTATCCTTGCAACATGCTGTCAACGTAACATGGAGCCAGATGCAGAACTGAAGCCCATATGCAGACTAAGCTGTGAGAGGAAGGTTTTTCCAGGAAGCAGGACATTAGGATTTGGGAGATCTGCTACTCCTGGATTTTTTGGCTAACACTGGGCAAACCAATTACTTTCTGTCATCGCTTGGATGTAAATTCAGAGTCTAAATATCTAAAACTGTACAGGATATTGGCAGGCTGATTAAAGACTGCAGGGCACTTGCAGAATACTGTGACCATGGCTATATAAGATGGTGATAGCTATCTGAGACAGCAGTTTCTAAAAGAGCAGAATATGCAACCCAGCACTTGCATGCTACTGTTGGTGCATGTTACAAAGTGTGAGTGAGTATCAGAAGAAGGGCCATGCAGCCATGGTACAGACTAGAGATAAAACTAATTGCACCTCATTCTAAGCTAATTCTTTTCTGCAATAAAAGGGAAGGGCCATAAAAATTAAATTAGAAAGATACTAAGCTATTTTAAATTATAATTAAAATTTAGTGATTTTAGGGTCTTTAATGTCATAAAAAATCCACAAGGAAAGTATGACTTCTGATTCTAAAAACACCCTGAAATGCGAGTACTTATCAGTGTAGGCACAGCATCTCCCAGGACCTCCGCAACACCACTCCGTGTCTTTCAAAAGTTCCTTTGCCTCTAAACTAACCCAGGACAATAAAGTTAGGAGTTCATGGAGCTGCATCCAGATTCCCCGGGTCAAACACCATACAGGTACCCCAAAGCAGCATTCATACTGCTGCTCTTCAGCTTGGGCCAGACAATATTTTTGTACTACTTCACATTTTAATTAAACTCTGGGAATTCACCCACGGTATTTTGTCCGGTACAATTAAAAAGAAAAAACTAAATCGGGATAACCGCCCCAGCCCTTGCCCAGCGAAGTTGTGAGCAT
>NW_009632142.1:0-3548 GCF_000690535.1 Cariama cristata
TAATGGCTTGGGCATGGGCCGTGGCATGGGCTGGGTGCCGTCATAACCTCGTCTCTTCTCCTTCCCTCCTCCCCTCTTCCCCAGATCAAGACCTGGTTTCAGAACCGCAGGATGAAGCTCAAGCGGCAGCTGCAGGAGCTGAGGACGGAGCCTTTCTGTAGCCCCCCTCTGCCTTATGGACCTCAGAGTGGCATTGTGCCCTTGCCATTCACATATGTAGCCCAGCCACCACCTCTGCCCCGGCAAGGGACTGCCTCTGGAGGCTTCACCTTGGCGGCGCTGCCTGCACCCACCCTGGACCTCAGCAGTGCTTGCAGAGCACAGCCTGTGGGGTTTTGGGCGGCACCCTGCTATGTAGGGTACAGGGATCCCAGAGCTTTCTTGCTGGGTGTCTGACCCTCTAATACAGACTATGACTAAGAAGGATTTGCACTACTGATATCTATCTGGGCTGCCCTTGTTTGTAACTGCCTGGTGGAGTCATGATGCAGCACTGAGCAAAATATTTCCCAGAGACATACTGGACAATCTGAATCATGGACTTCAGGCCCCTGCATTTATAGGCAACTGTGTAAAATAGAAACAACAGTGGGACGAACACTAATATAAATGGAATCTTTTAATAAACCTAAGCTTTTTTCAGCTTTCATGTGAAATCCTTCCACAGGGACTGTAGAGCTATTTATCCTACCCCACAAGAGAACTCCTCTTCATTAAAGGAAGCATGGACTCCTTATTCCTTAGATCTGTTCTGTCCTCCTGCAATTTACTGAGGGTGAGTGCAAAAAAGCGTGAATTTCCCCCGTCCTCTAAAGCAGCTATCCAATCCCTTCAGGTACTTCCAAGGTGGCACTTTCTCTGATGAGACTGCTTTTAACCAAATATGTGAACACACCTGTTACTTAACACTGGGCTTGCTACAGTAGCTTTCTGTTGGAGCCCTTTAAAGAACATACAGAATACGATTTTAAGATGTAAAAAGTTATTTTCTAAATAAATATGTAAATATATCTTCATGCTTTCATGTGCAGCCTCAGTAGATTAGTAAGAGCCTCTTACTTAAACAGATCTTGGAGAAGATCTAGCCTTGAAATTTTTTATCAACAAAATAGTATCTTGGCATCTCACATGCACCTAGTGGGGTATGACGGTGATGATCAAAAGAAATGTAACTTTCCAAAGCTGATTTTCCCTAAGTGGCAGTAACGTTTGTTATCATTGTGCTATGCACTTTTAAAAATTTTAATAATGCTCTGGAAAGCTTAAGATCAAAATGGCCTGATTTCAGGCTAGAGAAAAGGCTCTGAAAAATGATCCTTGACTGATGTAAGTTGCCATAAGTCTTTCAAAGTCAATTGTCACCTAACACGAAAAGAGCAATAAAAATTTCCATCACTTTAGAGTTGATCTCGGGGGTTATTAGAAGATTTCCGGCACACTTGTAATCTGGGCTCATATAATGAATGGTCTGAAGTTTCTCTGTCAGTCATCCTTGAACACACCTATTTTCTTTTGTATACAGGGGACATCTGCCACTTGAGTACACTTGCTTGGTAAAAAGCAACATTATGCAACGCTGAAGGCTGTGGTCTTTGATTTTCTGAGTAGCTGTCACATTTGGCAGTCTCCTTAATTATTTTGTAATCCATGCTGTATTTTTCCAGCCTTTTGAGATATTAGTATTTACTTGCAATTGCACAATTAATGTGGCTGTAATGCAAGAGTTTCAGAAAACTAATAAGGGCTCAGGTGCTATCAATCTTGCTGAGATCTCTTCAGGAATATAATGCAGTTTGGGATTAAGGAAATTTGTTGACGCAAGATAAAACTTCCCATTGAATGGAGGCTTATTTCTCAAAGTCAGGTATTGCTAAATGGCTATATTAATTAAAAGAAAAAAAAAATCTGCAATTCTCTCTGTTGCTTTGAAATGTCGTTAGGGAACTGGGATGTTTCCAGAAAGCTCTGCAATGGTGAATATTTTCTTTGTTCTAAAGCAGTGATATTTTTAAAATAGCAAAACAGTCAAGGCCAATAAATATACAATTTATCTAAAAAAGAAAAAAAAAAAAAGGTCTTAAGTGTGAGACTTGATTTGACTACCCTGTTTCCAAGGGGATAGAGGTTGAGGGGTTAGGTGATCCTCTTATAATCTTGTACGGACGCAGAGAAGAACCCCACCTCTCCAAATGCCTGCTTGCCTCTTACAAAAGGAATAGTAACAGTCCTTCGTGCTGCTAGAAGCCAGAGCCGGTGGTATCGCGGTCTGGGGGGTGGGCAGGACCCTCCGAGGGGACCGACCGGGCCCGGGGCTGCCAGCAGGGCTGCAGGAGCGCCCCAGCCCCGCACCAAATGGGGGGAGGGGGAAAGGGAAGGGGGAACGGGCACCACGGCAGCTGGGCCCGGGGGAAGTGACAGAAAGATGAAAGGGCTCGGGAGGAGAGAAGGGGAACGAAGTGCTCCCACCCGCGGAGGTGAGCCGCTTCCGTGGGGACAAGGTTTGCGCGGGGGCGGCGACTTCCCCCTTCCCCCCCGCCCCCCGGAGTAATAAGGGAGGGGCAGGAGCACACCTTATGGGGGTCTTAAATGTCCTGGGTGAGCTGTCTCCCGGGGGCGGCCTTGGCTGAGTCCCGCGGGGTATCTGTCCCGTCCTCCCCCAGATCTACCCTCCCGGGGCCGGTAACGTGGAGCTGGCGCCGCTGCAACATCGGGGTCCCCCCAGCCCCGGGCCGGGCTGAGCAAAAGGTTTAGAGCAAAGCAGAGGCAATTTGGGCTGCAGGGACAGCGTGTACGGTTGCAATCTCTGCCACGATTGAAGCCTACGGGGGTTGTGGGGACCACCCTGGGACATGCAGGGCCGCGGGGCCGAGCGGCACCGGTCATGGGGCGATCTCGGAGGTGAAGGCTTTGCTTGCGGGGTGCATGGATGCGGCTCCCTGTAGCCTTGCTAAGGCAGGAGGGTTTCGTGCTAGGGGCTGACGGGGTGCAGAACCGCTGGTGAGGGAGAAGCCGGGCTCTGATTGAAAAGGCGATAATGATCAGTTAACATAATGAGTCCTTGGCCACATGTATGCTCAACAAGCACACGAAATGCCTTGCCAGTGTTTTGGCAGCGCTCGCTTGGAAATACTGTCCCGTTTCTCGACAGTTGCTGAAATGAACGCGAGAGGCGATGCTCACTTGGCCGAGTCCCTAATGGTGGCAGATTCTTCCGAACATCTACATGCTAATTCCTCTTCTACCTGCACAAGTCGGCTTTCTCTAGAAAGTAACTACTACATTCCACTGGTCTAGAAAGCTGTATGTGAAATAATTTCATTTTTGCTACAGCGGTCCAATTCCGTTAGTAAAACGTGGTTGCAAGTTTTCCCTTTGATCTGTGAGAAAGAAACTCAGACACCCCTTCAAGTTTTATTTCTGCTTATTTGAATTTCTCATCCACTGTGTCTTACCCCCGGCAGCAATAAAGGTGCACTGGTGCCAGCGCAGCACCCCTGCACGCTGGCAGTCCCTTGCCGGAGAGCAAAGCGACCCTGCTCTGGCACCGC
>NW_009632143.1:0-206 GCF_000690535.1 Cariama cristata
GGGAATAGAATAATCCCCCCGTTATCCAGCTAGGAGCAGTTAGTGATCTCATGCTCCACCTAGACATGAAGAAGTGTATGGGGACAGATGGGATTCACTCGAGGACACTGAAGAATCTGGCGGATGTGCTTGCCAAGCCACTCTCCATCATCTGCCAGCAATCCTGGCTAAGTGGGGAGGTCGCAAATGACTGGAGGCTAACCGAT
>NW_009632143.1:535-774 GCF_000690535.1 Cariama cristata
CTGTTTGGCCGGCCATGCCCAGGGAGTGGTGATGGATGGAGCTAAATCCAGTTGGCGGCCGTCACCAGTGGTGTTACTCAGCGTTGGGGCCAGTTCTGTTTAACATCTTCATTGATGCTTTGGATGAGGGGATTGAGTGCACCCTCAGTAAGTTTGCAAACAACACCAAGCTGGGTGGGAGTGTTGATCTGTTTGAGGGTAGGAATCTGGCAGGCTGGATCAATGGGCTGAGACCAACT
>NW_009632144.1:0-325 GCF_000690535.1 Cariama cristata
TCTCCCCAGGGTGGGGGTCCCACGGGGGTTGCCCCCCCGCTTCCCGCTGCTCCTCCCACCCCCACCCAAAACGATCCCCGATATTCATTTCACGGCAGACCTGGCTCTATTTTTTTTTGTTTTTCCCCCACGATGGCAGAGCTGGGAAAAGCTTTTTGTGGGGGGAAAGATGCTCGACCGACTTCCCGGCAGGATCCCGCTCCGCGTGGGATGGCGGAGAAGAGCGGGAGAGGCGATACCCGACGTCAACCTTGCGTCCGACTCAAGCGTTTCATGGCATCGCCGTCGTAATAAGAACGACGGCGGTCGGTAACGTCGCTTACAG
>NW_009632144.1:410-743 GCF_000690535.1 Cariama cristata
CTCTTTGCTCGCTGCAATCGTCGCTTCGATGGGAGCGGGGGTTACCGCCCGTCTTCTGCAACACGGCGCTTTGATCTCGCTCGGGACCCACCTTGTTATTTCTGCTTTTATGAGTCCCAGCCCTGCAATTTCCCTGGTTCCTCATCACCGCTCGAGCGGCCGGGAGCCTCCTGCTCCTTTACTGTTCCACAAAGCGGGGTTTTTTTCTCGATTAAAAGCTGTCCCAGTGCAGTTTTGAGGTGAAACCGGGTATATTTGGGTTCTCTGGTTTTTGGCCCCCCCCTTTTCCCCTGGTTGAGGTTACGGGTGCCGCAGCTTGGACCAGCGGCTGCC
>NW_009632144.1:768-1543 GCF_000690535.1 Cariama cristata
CCCGGGTCCTCGGTGACGGAGCTCTAAACCCCGCCGTAACCTGACGTTGAGATTTTTATCTGCATTTCTGAGCTCCCAACTGGTCTTTAAGAGGAGGACTCACGTCTCCTGCATTTGGAAAGGTCTAATCTCAGCCTTGCTACCGTCACGGCTCTTGCGAGGAGAGGGGAGTCGCTGGAATTTGTCGTCTCCTCCCAGCCGGCCGTGGGGGAGGCAAGAGGGGATGCGTCGGCAATTGAAGCAGGGCCGCGTTGTCCCATGGGCTCTGTCTCCACTCCCCACCCCATGCTTTTGGGTAGAAGGTCCCTTCCCACCCCGGGATTCTCATCCCAAGACTTTGCCGTTGTCGCCGGGTCACTCCGTCCCGGCGTTGGGTGGGGGACGGTGGCCAACGTTGGGTTCCCAGGAAACATCGCTGCCACCGGCACTTTGCTCCTGGTGCGTTAACCAGCCCGGCAAACGCTGGAGCATCCCAGATGCTCAACCTTGGGATGCAGGATGGGTTTGGGAGGGAGACCCGGTGTCCCAGAGAGGTTTTTCCCACCCCACCGTGGTGGGGCAGGACTTGGTGGGCGTAGCAGGGCTCTTTGCTGGCCCAACAGTTGGCTTCTTGGGCAAGCGCCTTGGCCGGCAACGAGCCAGGAGCCGTGCCAGGAACCGGTGGCGGAGCCACCCTGGGAACTCCCGGCAGCTACGCTCTCCGCCTGGGCTCGAACAGGTTCATTCGGTTTCTCGGCAGATTCTGCCGGTTGCGTAAGGTCGGGGAGATGCAGCC
>NW_009632144.1:1578-5579 GCF_000690535.1 Cariama cristata
TCCCTCCTCGCCCCGGCCGCGTCCCCACCACGAGCTGGGAAATCGGGGATCCCGGAGCCCCGGGGTGGGAGAGATTTTCCAGGCGGGACCAGGGCGTGCAGGATGCTTGTCGTCAAAGGGGAGCGTGCCTTTCCCCGTTCCCTGCAATGCAAATCCCCTTGGGCTGAAAATCCTGCGATTCAACGAATACCCGATGAGGTTCAGGAGGAAAAATCCTCCCTTCCTGCAGAAATGCACCCGGATTTGCATGTTCGCGGGAAAAAAAAGCTAGGGGTGAATAGGTTCGAAGCTGAAACTGGTTCCCCAAACCTCTCCCACGAGCGTCTCCAATAAAAGGGATAATTACAGAGTTGGCTTTTATTGTCATGACTTCAGCTGCAGCTTGTGGTTTGGGGGAAAGCTTTACGGCTTTCTATTTTTTTTTTAACGGCGGGGTAAATGGGGATCCTCGTTTGGAAGGCATCCTCAGACACCTCTGCTCATCAAAATATAAATTAAAAGCGGTTAAGCAATTAAGTCGTATTTTTTTTTTTAAACAATACGAGCTCGCTAATGGGTTGGGGTGGGAGCAGCTTCGCCAAGTGCCGCGTGCTGCGGAGGGGGCTGGCGGCTGGAGACCCTGCGAGGATGATCGGGAAACAGCCCGGCGATGCCCGGAAAGCTTCCAGCCTAGGAGGGATCGGGATCTGCCGTCACCGACGCGGGGCAGAGCTCCTCAGGTCGGTAATGGCACCTCGACCCCCTTGAGATTCGGCGAAGGGTGTGCGCAACATGGAAATACCGAGATATTTTGGTCTCCGCCAACCCCTCCGTATCCCTCCAGGCTCAATACACTGGTCAGAGGGATCTAAAATGACTTTAAAACCTCCTTAACGGTGTTTCTAAGTCTTCTTTATTGACATAAACCTAATTTTATAACCTCGCCAAGGCTCTCTGGTTGTGAAACATTTTTGACCGACCCAAGTCAAACCTCCGCCGAGCAGGAGGTTGAACCGGAGTGCATCTGAGGGTGTGATTGGGAAACCACGTTTTTGTTGGAATTCAGTGAACCAAGCACCTGCCACCCGGCTCAAAATGAGTGATTTAGCTAAAACAAGGGTCTCCCTCGAGGGTGTAATACGTCAAGGAACTCGTAGGGCTTTGCCATCGCCATGGGAGGCTCAGAAAGGCCCGCGATGAGTTGACAGCTGTCGCTAAGGGAATTTGATTTGGAGTTGTGCTTCCAACACCAACAATAGCTTTGTTTTTCTTAGCTCTCGAGGGAGTGTTTTAAGGCAGGTCATGGTGGTGGCAAATAGAGGAGGGCATCCTTCCAAGCCCTAAAACAATGAATAGAATACCAAAAAAAAAATAAATCTCTCTCCACTCCCCTGACACCTGGCCAACTCCCTGCGCGCATAAAAAGGGGCACTAAAGCCACGGCATCCACAGGACTCGGCTCCTCTTGCCTCCGGACCTCCTCCTGTGCACCGCACCACCCGGCTCTTCTCTCTCTACGAGTTGACCGTTGGGGACCTGTCACCATGTCTCGCCAATCCTACGGTCTCGGCAAGGGGTTCAGCTCCAGCTCCGTTTGCTTCGGAGGGAGGAACAAGGTCGCGTTCAGCTCTATGTCCCGTGCAGGGTGCGGGGGACCTGGCAATGCCGGTGGCTTCAGCAGCAGGAGCCTCTATTGCTTGGGAGGGAGTAAAAGCACCTCGCTGGGAGGATTCGGTGGAGGCGGTGGTGTCTGCAGAGGTTTTGGGGCTGGTGGTCAAGGAGGTTTTGGCTACGGCTACGGTGCTGGGGTAGGATTCGGTGGCGGCTACGGTGGTGGGGCCGGAGGCCTCGGTGGTGGTTTTGGTGGCTTTGGTGGAGGATTCGACGGCTTTCCCCCTTGCCCACCCGGCGGCATCAGGGAAGTGACCATCAACCAGAGCCTGTTGGCCCCGCTCAACCTGGAAATTGACCCCGAGATCCAGAAGGTGCGAACACAGGAGCGGGAGGAGATAAAGAAACTCAACGACAAATTCGCTTCCTTCATTGACAAGGTGAGAGCGGCTTCAACCCAGGGCTGGGAGGTGGAGGTCTGAGCTCACCAGGGCTCGTGCTGGTTGCAATTACCGGGAGATACCCACCCGATAACCCCCAGGGAGCCAGGCGCTGCCCAGATCACCCCAAAGAACCCCCTCAGACAGAGATGGTGGCTGGAAAAGTGACTTTCCCAAGGTTATGGAGAAACTCAAGAATAGGATCCTTGGTTCTTAAGACCACGATGCTGGTGCTGAGCTGTGGGACCGCGTACCGAGATGCAGAGCACCCTCAGAGGAGTCTCTGCTGAAGGACTCTGTCCATCCGTGGGCAGAAGGACCTTGGGTGTTTTTTTAAGGAGAAGGTGCCAAAGCTGTGAAGTTCACCGTTTCTCCTGTTTCGAGACGGTGAGATTGGAGAGGGAAGGTGACCCACCTTTGCCCACTCATCCTAGACCCCTGGTCCCACCGCTCCGGTGGGAGCCCAGAGTTATTGCTCACTGGAGATGAGAACGGGCAGGAAGGTTAAACTCCTTAAATGGGAAAAAATTATGGAAAACGTGGCGGGGCGAAAAAATCAATAAAAAGATGCTTTTGGGAATAGTCCGACTCTTTTTCTATCCACCCCTGCCATCATTTAGGTCCGGTTCCTAGAGCAGCAGAACCGAGTCCTGGAGACCAAGTGGAAACTGCTGCAGGAGCAGGGTAGTCCAAGGACGGGGGGCAGGAACCTCGACTCCTTTTTTGAAACCTACATCAGCGGGCTGAGGAAGCAGCTGGACTGCCTCTCAAGCGAGAAGAGCCAGCTGCAGTCAGAGCTGAAGAGCTTCCAAGACATGGTGGAAGACTTCAAGACCAAGTACGTTGTTCTCGGTGTAGTCGTGGTTGGTGGTGAAAAAATAGAGATTAAAAACTTTGAACAGTCAGAAAATGGAGAGGAGCGTAAGAATCGGCAATGTTTCACTGGTTTCAACAATTAGAAAATGTAAAAGGTTTTGGGGAAGTTTTCATCAGCCGAGTTTTGACAACAGGCGGTGATTTTTCAAGCTATTTCTCAATACGTATTGTTGTCTGATTTACGCTTCTCGCTAAGGCAGGATCCTCTCCTGTTTGTCTTCCTCACTTAAGAATCCATGACATTATGATTTAATGAACTAATTAGATCAGTTGCTAAATCCTATGATAATTTCCTCAAGGATTTCCTCATGGATTCCTTCCCATAATATCCTTCATCATTTGAAGCTTAAAGCTTTCTTTGGAAGGATGATGTGGAGTTCAAAAAAAAAAAAAAGATTATTTTCCTGCTATTAATTATTAGATTAATTTGTCCATTCGGAAAAGCAAGAACAGAGCCTGGAGAATGCTTGCACTGGAGTTACAAAAAATGGTGGGAAAGCAAGTCTGGGACTTGTCGGGATCAACCAGATCCCTTGTTCTACCGAGGCTGCAGGTTGAAAACTGATGTCGTTTTGGAGATCATCTCCACCACTCCACGCTCTGCAGCAATTACCTGCCCCAACGAGCCGTCGGAACTGGCCCACGTTGAGGACTTGAAGGTCCTTGGGTCTTGTAGAAGGAGTTGGAGCGGTCACAGCCCCCAAGACTTGATTTAGGTAGAGACAGGATTCCTCTTTGCAGGCTTTCTTCAGCAAGGCGTTGGAGGTGGCAGGAGCCAGGGCTCGTCTAGAAAAGCAAAGTGCCGTTGCTTGTCCATAAATCTCGCTCGTGGCAGCTCTATTTTTGCCGCATTCATTAGTCTGAGGCCAACAACGTCTGGTTGCCAGCGGCAGCCAGCGCCAAAATAAGCAGATAGATTCAATCTCCCTCGTTATAATCAACAGGTACGAAGAGGAAATAAACAAAAGGACAACCTCGGAGAACGATTTTGTGCTCCTAAAAAAGGTAAAGTCCTTTTATTTTTTTTAACATCTTGGTTCAGAGGATGTCTTGTGTCCATCAGCACCGGTTCGTTAGCGTCAGACGTTAACGGGG
>NW_009632144.1:5606-16684 GCF_000690535.1 Cariama cristata
AAGGGAGCGCCAAAGGGCTCACAGATAAATGTTGGGTGAAACGGCGTGCGTCAGGCAGAAGGTTTTCACGTCCCGTTTCTGCTGCAGGAGGTGGACGGAGTCTACATGACCAAGGTGGAACTCCAAGCAAAATTAGATTCTCTGGCAGATGAGATCAACTTCTTGAAGTACCTTTACGAAGCGGTAAGTGGTCCAGCTGCTCGCTGGAGGGGGATGCCGGGACGGAGAAGGGTTGTGATGCCGTAAGGAAATCACAGCAGGGCTAAAGCCAGATCTGGTGTGAATCGCAGGAGCTGTCTGAGATGCAGAAGACGGTTTCCGACACTTCTGTGGTTCTCTCCATGGACAACAACCGAAACCTGGACCTCGACAGCATCATCGCAGAGGTCAAAGCCCAATACGA
Organism: Cariama cristata; assembly: GCF_000690535.1. Classification (NCBI taxonomy): domain Eukaryota; kingdom Metazoa; phylum Chordata; class Aves; order Cariamiformes; family Cariamidae; genus Cariama; species Cariama cristata. The sequence goes on from NW_009632144.1 coordinate 6,010, forward strand.
GGAGATCGCCAACAGGAGCCGAGTGGAGGCTGAGACTTGGTACCGATGCAAGGTGGGTTCGCTACACTTTGCTTGCGATCGCCCGTGTCCGAGGAGGTGGAAGAGTTACTGGTGGTAGCTCAGACTGTGCTGAGACCTGGGATGTTGCCAACGTGCACATTCCTACCTTGGCTTGCACCGGGTGGCATGGAGACCTGCTGCAAGGAGCCAGTCATGGTTGACCTAACCTGCTCCTCTCACATCTACCTACCAGTATGAAGAGCTGCAGGCGACCGCAGGCAAACACGGAGACAGCCTTAAGGACACAAAGGTCGAGATCTCCGAGCTCAACCGCCTGATCCAGAGGATCCGGGCTGAAATCGAGAGCGTGAAGAAACAGGTAGGGGTTGCATTTTTTTGAGAAATGGGTGTGAGCTCTTGATAACGCCCTGCAGATCTTCCCTAAAAGCAAACAGTCGTTGTAAGCGGGAGGGAACCTGTTGTATTTGTGAGTAGTTGAGCCCACGTGATCTGGGATCGTGGCTTCATCTCCCACCGGCTGCCCCTGCCCCACTCATCACATCCCCGTCTCGCCCTCCAGTGTGAAACTCTGCAGAGCTCTATCACGGATGCTGAGGAGCGTGGGGAGCTGGCCCTCAAGGATGCCAGGACCAAACTGACCGAGCTGGAGGCAGCTCTGCAGAAAGCCAAGGCTGACCTGGCCCGGCAGCTCCGTGACTACCAGGAGCTCATGAACGTCAAGCTGGCCCTGGACGTTGAGATCGCGACCTACAGGAAGCTGCTGGAGGGCGAGGAGTGCAGGTGGGTGGGGATGCAGCAAGAGCTTGGTTGCATCCTGCTAAATCAATGGGAAGAGCGCGGCACGCCACATCTCCTCTATTAAAATATTAATGGTGTCACCGTTAGCCATGGACTACGGTCCCGTGTATTTATGCCCATGGTCTGATGGACCAAGCCTGGTTTCGTAGACCGGGACTGGTCCAGATGCTCTGGCTGGAGCTGACGCTCCGTCTCTTGTCCTTGCAGGATGTCTGGAGAGTGTCAGAGCACCGTGAGCATCTGTAAGTAACGTTCCCACGGGAGCATGGCGGGCTGGGATTGATGCTCTAAAATGTTATGGTGGCATCAGAGGTAACCTCGTACCTTCTGTTCCTCTCTGCAGCCGTGGTGGGAGGTGGATACGGCAGCGGGCTGTGCCTCGGAGGAGGAGGAATCGGATTCGGTGCTGGAAGTGGAAGAGGCAGCTGTAACATAGGCGGCGCTGGCCTCTGCTACAGCCTAGGAGGGGGCGGATTCGGCTCCGGGGGAGGATTTTGTGCTGGGGGGGGATTCGGGTCTGGAGGGTCTAACTCAGTGGTGGTGGGATCTGGCACCATCCTGAAGAAGAACGTCAGCTCTACGTCTGTCAACCAGCGGGTCTAGGAAAGCAAGCTATCCCCCCCATCCCCACCCCCCAAAGGAGAAAGGAAGCAAATTTCATGATGACCACCATCCCTCCCTTCATTGCCAAGGTGATGGCCATCCATTTCATTTTAAACCACTGCCATCCTTCAGAAACTGCCTGGAAAAGTCAAACACGGCTACGACAGATTCTCAGGAGTGTTTGAGAACAGCTTGCTTCCCCAACGCTTCCCTCGAGACACTGCAAAGCTGCGGGTGAGCAGGGTGCTGAGGACTCGTTTGGAAGCAGGACCTGCCCGGTCACTGGAAATCCCCGAACGCAGCTGGGATGGGGCTATAAACCGGCGTGGTCCAAGCGCAAGGCATCCTACCAGCGACGGGTGGAGGGGACGGGTCCATGTGCTGCTGGGAGAACTGGTGTCCCGTGAAGCCTGCAGAAAAGCTTGGCTTCTTGTCAAAAGCTTGTGCTGGATCCAGACGTGGTGCAATTTTAATCGGTGCTACTCATCAGCCAGGGCTCAAACTCCAAAACGAGAATTTCCTCATGGTGACTAGCTCCAGCTGAAGACATTTCTTACCCTGCTGCAGTTTGGATTTTTCTTTTTTTCTTTTTTTTTTCTTTTCCTAAGCAAGATACTGGCAGTTTCACCCGTGTTCTTTAGAAGGTGCTGTAAAATGTTGAGTTTTGCTCAGGGTTTACCTGTTCATTGCGATCATGGGAACAATTGTGCTTGTTTGCTTAAGCCTTTCTCCTTTGGCATGTGGCATACCCTAATAAACACCAGAGGCAGTAAGCTTGTGTGGTTTTTCTCTCTGACCAAAGAGTTTCGTGTTGCAACAAGACTCCTCTTTTACCGAGACCTGAAAGTGTTACCTGACTTTCTCTTGCCCTTTGAAGTTTGCATTTAAAGGAACCGAAGCGAACGTGTAGCCCGCTCTCCCATCCTTCTCACCCCTCTCTCCCCCCCAAAAATTGGGATGGTTTGTAAGTTTGGCAGGAGGGCGAAGGAGGTCTTGCAGGGGTGAGGTGGTCGGGGTGGCAAAAATTGCTGGGTCAGGCTCAGTGTGATGGTCTGATCCGGCTGAGTCTGTGAAAGACGCGGGGTTTTCTTGAATGACGTCCGTGGGAACAAGCCCGTTCCTGGCAGCGTGGCAGGAGAGAAAGAGGCAGCTGGGTTGAACCTGGATGGTCTTCTTCTCGGTCCTTCTGCTGGGTCTCCTGGTGTGAGACCAGTTGGCCCCATTAGAGTAGAGGAGACTTTCGGACTCGGTTGATGTTAGGAGACCGTTCCCTTCCCCTTTCTCTTCCTACGCCCTTTCCTTGCTCGTGTTGGCCAACTTGGGGTATTCCCTGACCAGTCCACCTCCGACCGACCACCGCCTCCGAGCACCCCACTGGCTTCCCTGTCCTCCGAGGTGGTCCCAATGCTGAGGTGCTGTCTTGGCAAAGACGTGGCACGGCCCTAAGTACCTTTGGAGCATCCTATAACGGGCGGTGTGGAAGAGGGAAGGGAGATCATCACCCCTCCAGCTAATTCAGAGCTAATTCCTCAGCATTCATGATGCTGGAGCCAGCCCTGCAGCTTTTACTGTTGCCTGGACTGGCCAGGGATCCATGGGTTGCTTTTAAGGCATCTCCAAACGGTAACTGAGGCCATGGGAAGAGCAAGACCTCACCCCCCTGTCAAGCCCTGCCTCTCCACAAAAGTAGAATATTTTTGCTAGCCTGCAAATTTAGAGCCCAAAACTTCTGGTGTGGTTTGACCTCTTGCTCAGGAGACCTTGAATCACATCCCTGGTCAACCGCAGACTCGCTCTGCGATCCGGATGAGTCATCGCATTTATCCCATGCTCCGTTCCCTGTTTGTAAATGCTCGAGACACAAACGTACCAGAGACCGCGGCACGTCACGGCGCTGCCAGCAAAGGCGTGTAGCTACTTGGTTGGGGAGATGGTTTGGGCAGTGGTTAAATATTCCAGTGAGTTGTAAAGGGACCTGAGACTGCGTTGAAAGAAAAGACATCTCCTTCCCTCAGAGTCACCCCAATTTAGCTGCCTCTCTGTAAACTAGCCTCCAGCAAACGGCTCCTGACATCAGGGCAGCGCGATGAGGAGACAAAAGGCTTCTAAATGTGCACAGATGCTGTAGTTAAAACAAACAGACACCAAAAAGCTCTTGCCTTTTGTTCCTATGACTGCACCAGCAATTACGGGAAAGTTCTGCTGGGCTGGACCGAGATGTGACAAAATTTCTGCCTTTTGCTGGAGGAGCGAAAACCTTTTACGCGGCCCGAAATAAGCTTGGTTTAATTTTGTTGTGATTTCCCACCGTTTTAAAAGCCTCTTCTAAAGCACAGTGAAAACACTCAGATGTCAACTGTTTTATGGAAAGTGTGGGAATTAAATGCTTTGCTTTGCTTTGTTTTTTTTCCCCCAGAAATTCTCCCTTTTGGTGGTTGGAGACTTTTCCTAAGTTCAGTTCACGTCAACTCACAGCGCTGCTGCTGAAATGAGCCTTTTCCTCCAAGTATTCAAGGCTTGAGCAGCTTTTCCTGTACTCCTGCCTGTTTATTTTCATAGAAACAGAAAATCATAGAATAATTTGGGTTGGAAGGGACCTTTAAAAGCCGTTTTCCCTCGTTAGGGCTTTGGGCACAAGGACGTAGTTTGAGATCCCCGCAGTCTAAAGCTGCCTGTTGCGTTTGAAGCGGGTGATGATGTCGATAGCCAAATCCCGGTCTGATTTCCCAAACTTGGCTGGAGACGCCGCCGTGACTCAACGAGCGTGTTATCTAAACACGGGCGCTCGGGACTCCAGTATTGTGCTGACTTAACGCATCTCCTCCCAGCGCGGCTGGGAACGTGAAAACTTTCTGATCACATCCTCCCACCCACAGAAAAAGAAAAAAAAATATCCCAACTCCCTCCCCCCAAAATGTAACCGTGTATTTGGTAATGCAGAGGGAGGTAATGCATTGTTAAACGCATGTGCGTCTGTGCCCGCACATATACGTGATGATCTCCATAGCAGCTATAAACCCACGACACCTCCTAAACCTTGCGGTGTGGCAGGCGGCCGTGGAACACATTTGACTGATAAATCAGAAGTGAAGCATGCTCACAGCCCAGGTCCGCGGAGACGGTGATGCCAGGTCTTGCCTGCAATTTGCCTCTCCTCTAGACGGGAAGGGCTGTTGAGAGACGGCTTTTGCCTTTGCCCCGAGAGGGGATCAGATGTTTGTCAAGTCTTTTGGCTCATGGTTGCAGTGATGTTTGAGGTTGTGCTTCAAAACCTCCCAGCCCGGGCAGGCGTTGGTCCCAACTGTGGCATCTAGGAGACAAAGTCTTGCTGAAGGCCAACGAGGCACACGGGACCTCCTCAGCCCACATATTTGTTGTCTGTTAATTTATTGTCTATAAACCATGCTGTACAACCACCAAACCCCCCGTCCTCCCCATCCCTTCAGTCTCACAGTGACTTGTAGTTACTATATATATTTTTTTCTAGCCTTATCTATCTCCTGATCCGCTTCCCTGTGTGCTCACGAATCCACGCTGGTGCTGGGGAGGGAGGTGGGTGAGTGGACTGCGTGGGGACAGTCGTGTTTTTCAGTGGAAATGCCAGTTTAGCTGCAGGTTACGCCACGATCTGGGTCCCTAGGCACTTTTGGAAATAGGTGTCTGGGCGATATTTTTAGAGGTATTTAAACATCTGACGATACCAAGAGTTGCCGGTGTGGATTTTCAAGAAGGATTTAATTGCCTGTGTCCTATGGGAACTTCCGAGAGCCTTGCTAGACAGCTACCAGCACAGTTAGGTGTCTCCACAGTCAGAAAGATTTTTGAACTTTGGAACTTCTTAGGTGGTTTAAAACAGTTGAAAACTAATTAAAAGAAGGAATTTCTCAATAAAAAAATTTAAAGTGAGACACTAATTGTTATTTGATTAGCAGGCTTCTGCAAGACAAAAGGATGAGCGCGTGACGGGTCGTAGTTGTATGACTGGGTTTAACTCAGCAGCTAATCCTTTCTCTGTGTGGCATCAAACCCGGAGCATCCCGACAAGCGTCTGCCTTTCTAAAATCCGGTCACTGCTTTCCAATACGCTTAAAAAGGACACCCACCCGTCTTCTTGAAGGAGGGGGGAAGCCCAACAGAGCCCAGAAGTGTGTATGTCTGCCAAAAATACATTTGCATACAAATACCGAAATAAGGCAGGCAGCTGAAAAACACGCATTTCCTCAAATGAAAGTCGTTGTGCCCTCTGCTCGCCTCGTTTCTCTGCGTCTCTACAAAGGAGCTGAGCTTCTCCAGCATCCCCTGCCTCGCTAATTGCCTTTAAACAGTTACAGGAGTTATGATGTGGGCAGCGCGATTTTGCACGCCTCCTTCTCGCTGTCGGTTCTCGGAGCCGTCCCTCCGCCTGTCCACACTTCCCACCGCAGCAGCTGGGTCCCTGATGTCCTCTCTGGGTCTTCTCATGGTCTTGAAGCCTTCAGAAAATACTCGAGGGATTTCCCATCTGTGATATTCGTGGCATTTCTTCACCGGTGCTGAGACTATCTTGGCACGAAGACTCTGGGACTCATTTTCAGTAAGAGTTTGGTCCAACAATAAATGAATTTCCAGTGCCAACCATTGCTCCGGTACCTCGTTTCTGGTAAGGTTTTATTTATCGAAAAGACGCAGAGCCTCATCAAAATGCAATTTGCTGAGTCCTGGCTCCAGATTGAGAAACTACTTCTCAAAGCCAAGGGCAATTTTCCATGTAAAAAGACGACGAAGGGTGTAACATAGGTGTGTTGGGGGAATTGTGAAAGCCATGCTACAACTTGGCATGAACTATAGCGCTTCCCTGCCATGGGGCTTTGGAGTGAAAGATCAAAATAAAGATAAACAGAAGCAGGGAAACAACCACAATGGATGAAAGGTGAAAAAAAAGAACCCTAGTATATCCTAGGGAGACTGTTACTATACCACAAAAGTGTAAGACTCCTTAGTCATTGAGTTGCTACCATTTGGTAGACACAGTTGTATCTTTTTTAATTTTCTCCTCCATTATAGGGTGTGTTTCTGGGTAGGGTCAATGTTTGGCAAATTGAAGATGAAAATCTGTAAACCACACCACGCTGATGAAGACAGTAACTGTCTCCTCCTTCACGCCCATGCAAACCCAGCCCTCCTCCAGAAACAGATAAAAGCGAGCATCTCCTGCCCTCCCGTCAGAGGGACTCCCTTCCCTTCTCTTTGCACTCATCTCCTCACGGCACAGCTCCGTCCGTCTTTCTGATCTTCTCGATTTTTGACTCTGCTTGGAAGGAACAGCCATGTCTCGGCAATCTGTCTGCAGAAGCTTTGGAGGCGGGAGTAGAAGGGGCTACAGCTCTTGCTCTGCCATCGGTGGTGGCTTTGGAGGGGGGGGCGGCAGAAGCAGGAGCAGCTACAGCTCATTCTCTATGTCCAGGGGATTTGGAGGTGGTGGACGTTGCGGAGGGTTTAGCAGCAAGAGTCTCCACTCCATGGGTGGCGGTGGAAGGATTTCCATGGGTGGATGTTACGGCGGTGGAGGATATGGAGGCAGAATGGGTGGCTTTGGTGGAAGCTATGGAGGAGGAATGGGCAGCTTTGGCGGAGGAATGGGTGGAGGAGGAATGGGTGGCTTTGGTGGAATGGGTGGTGGTGGAGGAATGGGCGGCTTTGGTGGAGGAATGGGTGGTTATGGTGGAGGAATGGGTGGTGGAGGAATGGGAGGCTTTGGTGGACCAGGCTTTGGTGGCCCTGGTAGAGGTGGCCCTGGAATCCAGCCAGTGCAGGTTGACTCAACCCTCCTGCGGCCGGTCCATGTGGAGATTGATCCCCAGATCCAGCAAGTCAAAAACCAGGAGAAGGAACAGATCAAGACCCTGAACAATCAATTTGCCTCTTTCATTGATAAGGTGAGAGGGTGGGATTGTGTCGAATGAAGGGTCAAAACTGGGAGGAACTTTCAAGTTCTGCAGAAACGTCCTTTTCGAGCTAAATATCAGCAGGCTGAGAAGCTTGAGCACAGTCTTTTTATTAAGTGGTGCTAGGGAAGAGATGAGAATCTCTCTTCCATGCGAGATCAAAGCTATGTCTTCAGGGCTTTAATCTAGCCTGTTGCACCAGGCTCAACTAATAGGTTGTTCTTGCAAGCAGGCTCAACGTCTTCAAACATCTGCAGGTTTCAGGCACAAATTTTCCCTCCTGTACCATTCTCTTTCCAAATACCCTCCCATTTCAGTATTCACTAATATAATTTTTTTCCTCTTTCTTTTCAAATATCCAGGCTTTTAAATCTAGACTAGAAATCTGAGATTTCTACACTGCCTGCGATGGGAATGCACTTGGAGCTGGTGCTACATTTAAAAGCTCCTTTGACTTGAACACGACTTAGAAATTTCCTTCTTTTCCCGATCTTGCAGTTTAGGCAACAACAGAAATAAATAAATAAAAAATGTCGATGGGTTCTCTCATCATCATGTAAAGGAGAATCTTTTTACATGATGAAAAAGGTGCCTTGGCTGCTGCTGCTATTCCCCATGTGATGGTGGATACTCCATGTGTTGGCTTTCAGGTCCGCTTCCTGGAGCAACAGAACAAGGTCCTCTCCACCAAGTGGGAGCTTCTCCAACAGCAAGGGCCTTCGGGGCCAAGGAAGAACCTTGATGTCATCTTTGAAAATTACATCCAGAACCTGAGGAGGCAGCTGGACTCAATCTTGGCGCAGAGGGGACAGCTGGAGTCAGAGCTGCAGAACATGCAGCAATACGTCGAGGATTACAAAACCAAGTAAGTGCAGTGAGAGTCTGACCCAGAAACCAACTCAAGCAGCTTGGTCATCACTGTTCTTCACACACATGCTTTTTATGGCAATTGCAGATACAGTTTTTTCCAGTCTGAATATTTACTTCTGGTGTTTTTTTGTTGTTTGGGGGTTTTTGTGTGTGTGTTTTTCCTTTTAGTTTGTTTAGTGTGGCCTTAGGCAGGAAAATTCGGGAAACTCAGCTTGTATTTTTACTTTCCATAGGTATGAGGAAGAGATCAACAGGCGCACAACAGCCGAGAACGAGTTTGTGGTGCTCAAGAAGGTGAGTCACAGGCAGTGCAAAGCGATGGCTGGAGTATCAGGCTTTCTGTGTGCTTGGAGCGGACTCCCTCCTGAAGGGGAATTTGTGGAGACTGTAGGTTCTGTGGGCTGATATTGAAGTTCCTTGTTTTTAATTTGCATAACTGAATAACACCGTCACGGCTGTTACCCACAGCACAGACCGTAATTTCCATGATCCTAAGGGGTTTCCGAGAGGAAATGAAGCTATTCTCCGTGATCTTTCCTTTAGGACGTGGACTCTGCCTACATGACTAAAGTAGAGTTGGAAGCCAAGGTTGGAGCTCTGACGGACGAAATCAACTTCCTGAGGTGCATCTACGAGGAGGTAAGAGCTCTCCCTTGCCCTGGGCTGGCTGGAGTTGCAATGAGGCGTGTGGTGGGCAAAGACATTGAGGTGGGACTGGGTGCCCAGGTGGATTTTGGCTTGGGAGTCACCTGGGCTGCTTGTCTTGGTTGTAGGAACTGTCTCAGATGCAGACAATCAGCCGGGACCTGTCCGTGGTGGTGTCCATGGACAACAACCGTCACCTGGATCTGGACAGCATCATCGAGGAGGTCAGGCGTCAGTACGAGCAGATCGCTCAGAGCAGCAGAGCCGAAGCTGAGGCTTGGTACCAGAGCCAGGTGAGTTGGGAAGCAATTAAGGCACCCTGGGTGACGGCTAGAGTTTGCAGGTAACTTGTGACAATGTGAGACATCTCTTCAAGCTAACGGTGCTGGACTGCATGCAAGGAAGTCTCAAGAGGAATTGTATTGCTTTTGAGGGACCTGACTCACTGTTTTCAAGGTGTCCAGAATCTCACTTTGGTGCATGGTACGAGCCTCTCAATAAAGATGGCCAAAAATGTACCTTAACTAGAAAATATGTGCCCAAAGTAGTTTTTCAGAAGCCAAGGGGTGCTTATTAGTGTCACTAAGAGCTATTTTAAAGTTCAAAACCAATAATTGAGTCTCAGAGCCATCTTTTACATTGAGCTGGGCATCCAGGACCGACGTGATAGGTCCTCATAGCAGCACATGAGCTATGAAACCGTTGACAAATCTCATCTAGGCATCAGGAATGTTTCACTGAGGGTTTGCTTTGTCTTGGTGCCATCAGTACGAACAGCTGCAGAACACCGCTGGAATGCATGGGGACAGCCTCCGCAACACCAAGATCGAGATCCAAGAGTTGACCAGGAACATCCAGAGGCTGCGGGCTGAGATTGAGAACGTGAAGAAGCAGGTAGGGGTTGGCAGGTGTCTCACGGGATGCTTGGATCACACATGACCATGTGTGGGGCAGAAATGCTTTCTTCAGCCACCCCTTGTTTACTTCATGTAGATGTTTCCTTTTTTTTTGTCCGTGGTTTCTCCACTTGGGGTTTGAGGGCTGATCCTCAGTGACAAAATGAGGTCTCAGAAAGTGCCCTTTCTCCTTCCTCAGAACCAGCAGCTGCAGGCAGCTATTGCCGAGGCTGAGGAGCGGGGTGAGATGGCCCTGAAGGATGCCAGGTTAAAACTGGAAGAGCTGGAAACTGCCCTACAGAAAGACAAGGAGGAGCTGGCTCGCTTGCTGAAGGAGGACCAGGAGCTGCTCAACATCAAGAATGCCCTGGACGTTGAGATTGCCATGTACAGGAAGCTGCTGGAGGGAGAGGAGAACAGGTAAACACTTGAACTCTGACTTGAGAGGGTTGTTATAATCTATGCTGGACACCTTGAGTTTTGACGTTAACAGTGTAATGTCAAACCAGCTCTTTTGGTTAAAACGGGTAGATTGGCGCTCTGGGTGACTTTTTGGATGGTCAGGAACAACAATTGGCATCCCCTGTTCACTGCAGGTGGTATAAATGCCGTTTCGTTTCTGTCTTGAGCAAATTTTTTAATGAACCTCTAATCACGAAGAATCTCATCGTGAAGACGAATTGTCAATGTCTTCCCTCCTTAAACATGTTATGTGATAACAAAGCTATTGATAAGGATGAAACAGAAAAATGGTTTGATAATGCAAACAGAGTTCCCAGTTTTTACTGTGTATCTTTTGTTGGGTAATTAAAATTTCCCAATTTCCTTTTGCAGGCTGTGCAATGAAGGCATGTCCAACGCGGTAATTAAAATTTCCCAATTTCCCTTCGCAGGCTGTGCAATGAAGGCATGTCCAAC